>NW_022610398.1:0-34951 GCF_000309985.2 Brassica rapa | reverse complement strand
GGACTGTTCGGGTGATTTTGGCCCACGTGGACTTGTCTGTTCAGTTCACACAAGACGTCTGTGGGTGTCCGCCAGCACACACAGAACTTCCGTGGCTGTCTGTGTCCGTCAGCAAACACATAGGATGTCTGTGGCTGTCCATCAGTACACATATCAGCACGCTGGTCCTTGGACTCAGCATGCTGGCCCTTCCCGTGGACTGTTCGGGTGATTTTGGCCCACGTGGGCTGTCTGTTCAGTACACACAGGACGTCCGTGGGTGTCCGTCAGCACACACATGACGTCCGTGGGTGTTTGTCAGCACACACAGGACGTCCGTGGATGTCCGTGTGGGTCTGTGTGTGTCCGTCAGCACACACAGGACGACTGTGGCTGTCCATCAGTACATATATCAGCACGTTGGTCCTTGGACTCAGCACGCTGACCCTTCCCGTGGACTGTTCGGGTGATTTTGGCCCACGTGGGCTGTCTGTTCAGTACACACAAGACGTCTGTGGGTGTCCGCCAGCACACACAGTACGTCTGTGGGTGTCCGTGTGTGTCCTTCAGCACACACAGGACGTCCGTGGCTGTCCATCAGTACACATATCAGCACGTTGGTCTTTGGACTCAGCAAGCTGGCCCTTCCCGTGGACTGTTCGGGTGACTTTGGCCCACGTGGGATGTCTGTTCAGTCCACACAGGACGTCTGTGGGTGTCCGCCAGCACACACAGGACGTCCGTGTGTGTCCGTCTGTGTCTGTCAGCAAACACGTAGGACGTCCGTGGCTGTCCATCAGTACACATATCAGCACGTTGGTCCTTGGACTCAGAATGCTGACCCTTCCCGTGGATTGTTCGGGTGATTTTGGCCCACGTGGGCTGTCTGTTCAGTACACACAGGACGTCCGTGGGTGTCCGTCAGCACACACATGACGTCCGTGGCTGTCCGTGTGTGTCCGTCAGCACACACATGACCTCTATCGCTGTCCATCAGTACACATATCAACACGTTGGTCCTTGGACTCAGTATGCTGACCCTTCCCGTAGACTGTTCGGGTGATTTTGGCCCACGTGGGCTGTCTATTCAGTACACACAGGACGTCTGTGGGTGTCCGTCAGCACACACAAGACGTCTGTGGGTGTCCGTCAGCACACACATGACCGTTATGGCTGTTTGTGTGTGTCCGTTAGCACACACAGGGTGTCCGTGGCTGTCCATCAGTACACATATCAGAACGCTAGTCCTTCTACTCAGCACGCTGACCCTTCCCGTGGACTGTTCGGGTGATTTTGGCACACGTGGGCTGTCTGTTAAGTACACACAGGACGTCTGTGGGTGTCCGCCAGCACACACAGGACGTCTGTGGGTGTCCGTGTGTGTCCTTCAGCACACACAGGACGTCTGTGGCTGTCCATCAGTACATATATCAGCACGTTGGTCCTTGGACTCAGCACGCTGGCCCTTCTCGTGGACTGTTCGGGTGACTTTGGCCCACGTGGGATGTCTGTTCAGTCCACACAGGACGTCTGTGGGTGTCCGCCAGCACACACAGGACGTCCGTGGCTGTCCGTGTGTGTCCGTCTGTGTCTGTCAGCAAACACATAGGACGTCCGTGGCTGTCCATCAGTACACATATCAGCACGTTGGTCCTTGGACTCAGAACGCTGACCCTTACCGTGCACAGTTCGGGTGATTTTGACCAATGTGGGCTGTCTGTTCAGTACACACAGGACGTTCGTGGGTGTCCGCCAGCACACACAGGACATTCGTGGCTGTCCATCAGTTCACATATCAGCACGCTGGTCCTTGGACTCAGCACGTTGGCCCTTCCCGTGGACTGTTCGGGTGATTTTGGCCCATGTGGGCTGTCTGTTCAGTACACACATGACGTCCGTGGGAGTCCATCAGCACACACAGGACGTCCGTGTTTGTCCGTCAGCATACACAGGACGTCCGTGGCTGTCTGTGTGTGTCTGTCTGTGTCTGTCAGCAAACACATAGGACGTCTGTGGCTGTCCATCAGTACACATATCAGCACGCTGGTCCTTGGACTCAGCACGCTGGCCCTTCTTGTGGACTGTTCGGGTGATTTTGGCCAACGTGGGCAGTTTGTTCAGTACACACAGGACGTCTGTGGGTGTCCGTCAGCACACACAGGACGTTCGTGGGTGTTTCGTCAGCACACACAGGACGTCCGTGGCTGTCCGTGTGTGTCCGTCAGCACACACATGATGTCTGTGGCTGTCCATCAGTACACATATCAGCACGTTGGTCCTTGGACTCAGCACGCTGGCCCTTCCCGTGGACTGTTCGGGTGATTTTGGCCCACGTGGGATGTCTGTTCAGTTCACACAAGACATCCGTGGGTGTCCGCCAGCACACACAGGACGTCCGTGGCTGTCTGTGTGTGTCCATGTGTGTCCGTTAGCACACACAGGACGTCCGTGGCTGTCCATCATTTCACATATCAGCACGCTGGTCCTTGGACTCAGCACGCTGGCCCTTCCCGTGGACTGTTCGGGTGATTTTGGCCCACGTGGGCTGTCTGTTCAGTACACACAGGATGTCCGTGGGTGTCCGTCAGCACACACAGGACGTCTGTGGCTGTCCGTGTGTGTCCATCAGCACACACAGGACCTCTATCGCTGTCCATCAGTACACATATCAACACGTTGGTCCTTGGACTCAGCATGCTGACCCTTCCCGTGGATTGTTCGGGTGATTTTGGCCAACGTGGGCTGTCTGTTCAGTACACACAGGACGTCCGTGGGTGTCCGTCAGCACACACAGGACGTCCGTGGCTGTCCGTGTGTGTCCGTCAGCGCACACAGGACCTCTATTGCTGTCCATCAGTACACATATCAACACGTTGGTCCTTGGACTCAGCATGCTGACCCTTCCCGTGGACTGTTCGGGTGATTTTGGCCCACGTGGGCTGTCTATTCAGTACACACAGGACGTCTGTGGGTGTCCGTCAGCACACACAAGACGTCTGTGGGTGTCCGTCAGCACACACAGGACGTCCGTGGCTGTCTGTGTGTGTCCGTCAGCACACACAGGATGTCCGTGGCTGTCCATCAGTACACATATCAGCACGTTAGTCCTTCTACTCAGCACGCTGACCCTTCCCGTGGACTGTTCCGGTGATTTTGGCCCACGTGGGCTGTCTGTTCAGTACACACAGGACGACTGTGGGTGTCCGCCAGCACACACAGGACGTCCGTGGCTGTCCGTGTGTGTCCGTGTGTGTCCGTCAGCACAAACAGGATGTCCGTGGGTGTCCGTCATCACACACAAGACGTCCGTGTGTGTCCGTCTGCACACACAGGACGTCAGTGGCTGTCCATCAGTACACATATCAGCACGTTGGTCCTTGGACTCAGCATGTGTTGTAGGCACAGGGGGGGGCACGAATGGATAGAATGGTGGAACCAAGGTTTAAACCTAGAAACAAAGAGAACCGATTTTTATGAGTTTTAGAGTTTTTATGATGCAAAGAGAAACAAATATGAAAACAAATGATATGATGATGATAATGATAATAAAACAAGATAAATAAACAAAGAATAGGATGGAATCAAGCTGCTGGATGTGTATCACTCTCAGCTTGATTAGAAGATGAACTGAAGTGAATTTGCGGAGGAAGGTTTGATTGAATCTCTCAATCTGATGGAATGATGGATCGAAGTGATTGACTTTCTCAATCTGTGTACTGAGCTTGTTTGATTTGCACAAACAATCTAGACTCACGAAATCAATAAGACAACAAAGAATCTCTCTTTGAATCCTAAAGACCGATATTTTATACAAAGAACAACTTTGATAAAACTGAATAAAATTTCTATTAACTTGGTGATTAAGGGTTCCTCTTTACAATGGAAATCTAGGAGATTATATAATGCTCAGAGACAAAGGTCCTAACGTTCTAAAACAAATAGAAAAGGAAACAAATCAAAACTAAGAAAGAAATCGAAAACTAGCCGTTGGAGCCTTTTGTGAGATTTTGGCTCCAAGTAAAGAATCTGATCCTTCTTGAACCTGGACGGTTTTAGGGGATAACTAAGCTTCCTGGGAACCTTCTTGACTGCTTGGAATGTGCTGAGGTCGTGCCTAATCTGAAGAGAAAAGAGCTGTTGCACATTAATGTCGGTTTGCTCCAAATAAGGCAGGGTTGAGTAAATAAGGATCCTCTTGATCCAATGGTTGCTGGTGCATGGTATGAACTTTTAGAACTCCTCCTGGATGCCTAGAATATCTCCTGATTGGTTGAAATGATCTCCTGGTCGCCAATGTCTGGTTTGAAGCAGATTGAACTGGTTAGCTTCCAATTGAGGCAAGTGTAGAACTGGTTTGACCGGTTTTGGAGATTTGATCATAACTTCATAATTCCGTGACCATTTCTCATGATCTTGGGCTTTCTGGAAATCTGATAAACTCCTCTTGACTCCTATGATGGGCTTTGCTTCAGGCCTCTCCTTACTTGAGCTTAAATCTCCTTCTAAAGTCGGATACTCGCAGATGAACGGGCTGAGAAACCTCTGAGTTGTAAAATTCATAACTTCTTGCTCCGTGAATATTTTGGCCCAATTCCAATTGGCCTGGACTCCTTCTTGAGTGTAGAATCCATAAAAATTAGCCTCGTGATTTAAACTTTAACGCCCGAATCCGGCCTCTCGACAAGACTAGACCCGTTCGCTACTTAATCAATTTATTTGCTTGTTTGATTCATTTTAAGTCTTTCATTTACTAAGTCATGTTTGAATCGGAGGTTCTAAAACAATGGAACAGATAACACAGCGGAATATAATGTGTAAACAAATGTATTACTTAGAAACATGAGATCCAATACACAACTTCTTAACAGTTTCATAGACAATCACTAGTTCGTCCCTAGCATCATCTACCCACACGTTACACAGCCTCTCACTGACCGAGCCTTCACGGCTCCTTGGCTTGACCAGAACCATCCTTAGTTCCTGAAACCACAACCAGACAAGCATTAATCATAACCGAGAATAGGACTGGTCGATCCTACAACGGACTTCCTTACCTGATCTGGCCTTGGGCCTGGATCCAACGGCCGAGTATGCCTCACGCCCAATCCGGTTAGGCCAATGGCCGATCGGACCTTGCGACTCTTTCCCTGGCCTAGACGGACCGTGTACTTGCCCCAACGGACAAGACATGGTCTGATCCCTGAGGAACAGACACGACCTGCCTCAACAGGCACCGCTTGGTGCTCGTACCACTTGGTACTCACAACCGTTGGCACTCGTGACCTTTGGCCAATCGTGCCTCTTGGGACATGCCCAACCGTTTAGCCCAACCGCCCAGCCTATGGTGCGATTCGAACCGACCGTCTAACCGACCAGCGTCTAGGTTAGCGGTTTGGTTATGTCCGGCCAAGTTTAGGAACGTGTCCCTTGGACTGAACCAACACAACCCTTCATGCATAATCAGAAAGAGGAGAAAGGACCGGATAGAAACAAGAAGAGGAGAAGCGGCCGGGTCTAATGAACCGTCCAGAGCCGCGGTGCGATCACAATGACCATCCGTTCGGACTGATGCGGCCAAAGCCCACAACGTACCTTCTGAACCAGGTCAGGGTTCTCCATGCTCTTCTCCTGCTCTCGGTCTCCCATACTTGATCGGAGGTTGCTTCACAAACGATCAGATCGCTGGAAACCTAACCACCACACAATCGGCCTTGCTTTGGCCGGAAACTCTCTCTCTACGATTTCTCTGAGTATTTTACTTTGGATTGGATGAATGAAATCGACAGAGAGGACCCCATATTTATAGGAAACGAGGGGGTAAGTCTTGCCCCACAAACAGGCATGACTGGCCAGTGGATGGGCACGATCGGCCAAGGGTTACACCCTCTCAGCCGCATGCGCCCCTTCGCCAATACCACATGGGGTTTGGGTCGGACAGAGGCCCAAAGCCTTATCCAACTCTTCTGGACTTAGCACACGGCCTTGTCCCAAGCCCCAACAGTCCATGACCTCATGGCCGGACCTCCCATGGCCTGCCATCGGCCCGGACCCGGACCATCGGACTGAAACCCGAACGGACCGTCCAGCTGAGATGAGCTGATCCCCAGCTGCCTCAGCTGAGTGAGCTAGTAGTCCAGCTAGTGGAGCTGACCATGTAGTGTCCGAGCTGCAGTGAGCTTAACCTAACTCCGTTGAGCTGGTCGAGCTACCCGTTCCATTCGTCCAGCTACCGTCTTGCTCGGTCTAGCTGACTCTCGACTTGTGTAAGGTTAAGTCAAAGTTTCCTTACGTCCTTAACCTTCTTATCCGGCCATGGAACGCTTGCCTTGATGTCTTAAGACTGGCTAGTACGTTCCCTCAAACCATGGCCGTCCCAATGCTCCTATTCAGGATCCGGGATGTTAAAAGTCTCCCCCACTAGCAATGGATTCGTCCTCGAATCCGAGTCATGTGTTTCATCCAACACAAACTGGTCGAACCATTGTGGAAACTCAGCCTTCATCCTGGCCTCCGTCTCCCAAGTGGTCTCTTCTCGACCATTAAAATTCCAAATGACCTTGACCATCTGGATTGTTTTCTTTCTCATTGCTTTTTCCATCCTATCTACGATCCGGACCGGCCTCGTTTCCAAAGTTAGGTTCGTACCCAGATCAGATGGTATTTCTGGCATTACGACGTCCTGATCCGTCAAGCACTTCCGGAGTTGAGAGATATGGAATACATTATGAAAGGCTTCCATCTCAGATGGTAAGTCCAACTTGTATGCCACACTACCCACTCGTTCTATGACTCTGAACGGCCCTAGGTATCTTGGATCCAATTTCCTTCTACCATAAATTCGCACTCTACCTTTAAAGGTAATCATTTTGAGATAGACCATATCACCCACTGCAAACTCCAGTTCTTTCCTTCGTTTGTGAGCGTAGTGCTTTTGTCTGCCCTGTGCGGCCCTCATCTTGTCCCGCACGGACTTGATCTTCTCTGTGGTTTCCTCCACGATCTCGGGGCCTATCATGCTGCGTTCCCCCACTTGGGTCCAGCATAACGGTGTCCTGCATGGTCATCCATACAAAGCTTCGTATGGTGACATGCCTATACTTGAGTGGAAGCTGTTATTGTAGGCGAACTCCACTAACGGCAAATGCCGTTCCTAGGAATCACCCCAATCGAGAACACATGCTCGAAGCATGTCCTCCAGCGTCCGTATAGTTCTTTCCAACTGCCCATCCGTTTGGGGATGATAAGCCGTACTCATGTTCACTCTTGTTCCTAAAGCTTTTTGAAAAGCTTGCCAGAAGTGAGATGTGAACCTCGAATCTCTATCCGAAACTATACTTGAGGGTACTCCGTGTAGCCTCACAATCTCGTCAATTTACTTACTCACAATCCGGTCGACTCCATCAGTCTTTTTGATGGCCAGGAAGTGGGCAGACTTGGTCAGTCGATCCACTATTACCCAGACAGCATCATTCCTATTCCTGGTCGTGGGAAAATCTGTCACGAAGTCCATCGTGATGTGATCCCACTTCTATTCCAGAATAGGTAGACTCTGAAGCAGTCCACTCGGAACTTGTTGTTCGGCCTTGACGAGTTGACAAGTAGGACATTTGGCCACCCATTCGGCCACATCAACCTTCATTCGTATCCAATGATAGTACTGTCTGAGATTATGATACATCTTGGTCACTCCAGGATGGATCGAGAATCTAGACTTATGAGCTTCTCTAAGGATCTCGTCCTTCAAACTCCTATCATTGGGTACGCTGATCCGACCATGAACTAAGATCGTACCATCCTTGGCGATTTGATACTCAGTCAGGTCGTTCCGAGCAACCGTCTTCAGGTTCTCGTCCTGATCTTGGGCCGCTCGGATCCGGGTAAGCAGGTCGGCTCTATTCACCGCCTCTAAACCCCGTGGTCTGTCCGTCCCGTTCAAAGCATTTAAACGGACAAAACGTCCCGCCTCATCCTGCTCGTCCGTTCTGCTACCGGCCGCAACATCTTCTCGTTTCCGGCTCAAGGCGTCAGCCACAAGGTTGGCCTTGCCCGGATAGTAAGTGATGTCTAGGTCATAGTCGGCCACGAACTCCATCCACCTCCTCTGCCTTAAGTTCAATTCAGGCTGGGTGAATATATACTTCAGACTTTTATGGTCCATAAGTATCTGGACTTTGGCCCCATATAAATATGATCGCCAAATCTTTAAGGAGAACACTACCGCAGCCATTTCCAGGTCATGGGTGGGGTAGTTTCCCTCATGTTTCTTCAGCTGCCTTGACGCGTAAGCAATGACCTTCCCATGTTGGGTCAACACGCAACCGAGTCCAGTGATGGACGCATCCGTGTAGACTACATAAGGTTGGTCTGCCTCCGGGAGAACCAGGACGGGTGCGCTAGTTAGCATATCCTTAAGTGCGAAGAAACATCTCGTACACTCGTCAGACCATGTGAACTTAACATCTTTCCCAGTCAACCGTGTCATCGGCTGAGCCAAGCTTGCGAATCCCTTCACAAACTTTCTATAGTAACCTGCCAGCCCTAGGAAGCTTCTAACTTCCGTGGCACTGCGTGGTCGGGGCCAATCTTTGATTGCCCTGATCTTCTCTGGATCCACTGAGACGCCCTGGTCAGAGACAATATGGCCGAGGAACCCAATACTCTTTTGCCAAAAACAGCACTTGCTGAGTTTAGCAAAGAGTTTGTGCTCTCGTAATCGTTCCAGCACGGCTCTCAAATGTTTCCGATGAGATTCCTCGTCCTTGGAGTAAATCAGGATATCATCAATGAAGATGATCACTGATTCATCTAAGAAGTCCCAGATCACGCTGTTCATCATTTTCATGAATGCAGCAGGTGCATTGGTCAGACCGAACGGCATCACTATGAATTCATAATGGCCGTACCTAGTCATAAATGCTGTTTTCCTAATGTCGTTTGGCTCTATAGGTATATGATGATATCCCGAGGCCAAATTGATTTTAGAAAACCACTTAGCTCCTTTCAGCTGATCCAACAGCTCGTCTATCCTAGGCAACGGATACTTGTTCTTCACAGTTACCCTGTTCAACCCTCGATAGTCGATGCACAGACGCATGCTACCATCCTTCTTTTTTACAAAGAGGACTGGTGCACCCCAAGGGGAGCTACTTGGCCATATGAACCCCTTGTCAAGCAATTCTTTCAATTGCTTCTTTAGCTCGGCCATCTCGGCCGGAGCTATTCGATACGGACTCTTGGACAGCGTAGCTGTCCCTGGTTCCAGTTCAATCAGGAAGGGATCAGACCTATCAGGGGGACACCCTGTAGCGACTGAAACACATCCTGGAACTCGGACACCAACGAATCGTCGCGTGGGTCTAACAGAAAACCAGAACTGTCAGGCTCTGTAGTTGTAATTGTAGCCAAGAATGACTGACAACCCTGTTCCAGCATCCGAATCGCTCGAACTGCTGAAACCACTACTTTCTCTTGAGCCTGACACAGACCTTGGTACTCTACCGGGTGAAGTCCATTCTCCAATTGCACACGACCCTTATGGCAATCGAGAGTGGCTCGGTACTTTCCCAACCAATCCATACCTAAGATCACTTCTTGATTCTTTAGGTGGATACATACTAGATTCACAGGGAAGACCTTTCCCTGGATCTGTACTGGGATATTCGACATGAGACCTAGTGAGTTCATGGCTTGCCCACCGGCCGCCCTCACTATCCCAAAATTATCACCAGCATCCAGACAGAACAGACCCTTTCCGACCAGTCCTGGACTCACAAAACTATGTGTAGCCCCTGTGTCGAAAAGCACGTGGGTTTTTACCCCACCGACCATGAGGGTTCCTATCAGAGACCCCCATCAGAATCCCCTAGACCACATTCGAGGTTCTAAACCAAGCATTACTACTTGAATGTAAAAAGATAAATTTAGAAATTACCAGAGATCGAATCAAAGGATCCGGAAGCTCCGTCTTCTCGTGACAGATCGTACACCCGCGGTGTTGTGGTTGGTTTGCCTTGGGACGCCTTTCCTGAATCTCCACGGCCCTTCCCCTGACTTCCATGCAGCTTGGGACACTCCACAATGGAAACAGGTCATTTGGCTGCTTCTACCAGACTGGTTCGGTCGAGGACAGTTCTGAACCCCATGGTCCATGCTGCCATAATGAACACAAGCCCCCTTGGCCTTCCAGCACTCACCGGGATGGTTCCGTCCTAATTTGGAACACGCAGGTCGGCCACCAGAGGTCTTACCTCTGTCCACCTGGTCCCATTTTCTCTTTTTATCATTAGTCTTGCCCAATGGGCCAGACTGTGGCTTATCCTTAAGCTTAGCTTCCTCAGCCAAGTTAGACTCCAACAAAGCCGCCCGTTCCACCAGTTCTCTGACGTTGTTGAAAGTGCGGATCGAGCAGTGGGTCTTCAGTTCCGGCCTTAGGCCTCGGATGAACCTACGGACCTGGACTGCTTCGTCCTCCAGCTCTCTTCCAACAAACCGTCTGAGTCGGTTGACTCTTCTTCGTACTCCCGTACGGTCCTGCAGCCTTGGACCAGATCTAGAAACTTAACTTCCAGACGATCCCAAGCCTCAGCAGGAAAGTATTTGCGGTTGAACTCAATTTCAAAGTCCGGAAAACTTGTGAGACCTCCGTTGGTGCGCTTGTCCACTGCAAGCCACCAATTATGCGCGTCCCCTTCCAGGATGTGAACCGCAATGTCTCGTCTGTAATCCTCTGGACAGCGAGTTGATTGAAAGTTTCGGACTAGCCTACTCCTCCACTCATCTGCCACAACTGGGTCGGTGCTACCTGAGAACTGCTTCGTACCCAATCTGGATAGATGTTGAAGCAAACTCAGATAGTCCACCTTCTTTACAGACCCTTCCGGGGGATCGATCTCGATCACCTCAACCGCGTCCACAGTTGGAACCGTAGCAATATGTGTAGCCGTAGCTACAGGTGTAGCTTGACCAACTGATGAATTCACTAGTGGAGTGAACAGCTGAGTCATAGCCGCCACCTGATTACCCATTACTTTCATTGCCTCTAACAAGTCCTCTCGGGACAGTACTGCAGCCACGTTGGCCGTTCCTTCGGCCCTTTGCTCATGCTGGTCACCATCCCGGTTAGCGTTCGAAGATTCCACTTCCTCGTCGCTCTCCTGGTGTTGCTGACCTTCTTGTTGCGTTCCCGTAAGATTGGCCTGGTCAGTCGGTAACACATCACCGGTGTTAGTCGCAGCCTGCTCGGTTGGTAACCCGGACAGCTTAATTCTGTCCGCGGCCGCTTGACTTGACGGACCAGCCGTTTTCTTACTCCTTCGGGTCTTTCCCGATTTGCTTTTCCCAGCCTAAGGATTCAGACATTGTTAGTACAACATATACATAACATAACCGAGACAATTAATCCCTAGACCTAACTATCAAACCTCACCGTGAGACTGGATCAGCTGGCTGCGTGTGTGTGGACTACATAACCCAACTATCCTAGAATCAACCTGGCTCTGATACCAACTTGTAACGCCCGAATCCGGCCTCTCGACAAGACTAGACCCGTTTGCTACTTAATCAATTTCTTTGCTTGTTTGATTCATTTTAAGTCTTTCATTTACTAAGTCATGTTTGAATCAGAGGTTCTAAAACAATGGAACAGATAGCACAGCGGAATATAATGTGTAAACAAATGTATTACTTAGAAACATGAGATCCAATACACAACTTCTTAACAGTTTCATAGACAATCACTAGTTCGTCCCTAGCATCATCTACCCACACGTTACATAGCCTCTCACTGACCGAGCCTTCAGGGCTCCTTGGCTTGACCAGAACCATCCTTAGTTCCTGAAACCACAACCAAATAAGCATTAATCATAACCGAGAATAGGACTGGTCGATCCTACAATGCTTGGCTTGGTTCCTAGAACATTGATAAACCTCAGACAATATACTTATAAAAAGATATGAACCTGCCTACCGAATCCTAAGTCATACAACCAACCATCCCTTGACTTAAAACTAGATAGACAGTCCAGAATAGATAAACAGAACACACGAACAGTCCGGATCGTCCCGAAGACCAATCCGTCCATCCGGATAGAATCTAGGTGCGACCGGCCTAGTGAAGTCTGGCTCAATGGCCCAACGGACTTCCTTACCTGATCCGGCCTTGGGCCTGGATCCAACGGCCGAGTAAGCCTCACGCCCAATCCGGTTAGGCCAATGGCCGATCGGACCTTGCGACTCTTACCCTGGCCTAGACGGACCGTGTACTTGCCCCAACGGACAAGACATGGTCTGATCCCTAAGGAACAGACACGACCTGCCTCAACAGGCACCGCTTGGTACACGCACCCCTTCGGCCTTTGGTACCTCTTGGTCCTCGTAACCCTTGGTGCTCGTACCACTTGGCGTTCGTAACCCTTGGTTACTTACACCCTTTGGCAACTCACAACCGTTGGTACTCGTGACCTTTGGCCACTCGTGCCTCTTGGGACATGCCCAACCGTTTAGCGCAACCGCCCAGCCTATGGTGCGATTCGAACTGACCGTCTAACCGACCAGCGTCTAGGTTAGCGGTTTGGTTATGTCCGGCCAAGTCTAGGAACGTGTCCCTTGGACTGAACCAACACAACCCTTCGTGCATAATCAGAAAGAGGGGAAAGGACCAGATAGAAACAAGAAGAGGAGAAGCGGCCGGGTCTAATGAACCGTCCAGAGCTGCGGTGCGATCACAAGGACCGTCCGTTCGGAATGATGCGGCCAAAGCCCACCACGTACCTTCTGAACCAGGTCAGGGTTCTCCATGTTATTCTCCTACTCTTGGTCTCCCATACTTGATCGGAAGTTTCTTCACAAACGATCAGATCGCCGGAAACCTAACCACCACACAATCGGCCTTGCTTTGGCCGGAAACTCTCTCTCTCTTTCCTTCTCTCTCTCTCTCTACGATTTCCCTGAGTATTTTACTTTGGATTGGATGAATGAAATCGACAGAGAGGACCCCATATTTATAGGAAACGAGGGGGTAAGTCTTGCCCCACGAACAGGCATGACTGGCCAGCGGATGGGCACAATCGGCCAAGGGTTACACCCTCTCGGCCGCATGCGCCCCTTCACCAATACCGCATGGGTTTGGGTCGGAAAGACGCCCAAAGCCTTACCCAACTCTTCTGGACTTAGACCACGGCCTTGTCCCAAGCCCCAACAGTCCATGACCTCATGGCCGGACCTCCCATGGCCTGCCATCGGCCCGGACCCGGACCATCGGACCGAAACCCGAACTGACCGTCCAGCTGAGATGAGCTGATCCCCAGCTAGTGGAGCTGACCTTGTAGTGTCCGAGCTGCAGTGAGCTTAACCTAACTCCGTTGAGCTGGTCGAGCTACCCGTTCCATTTGTCCAGCTACCGTCTTGCTCGGCCTAGCTGACTCTCGACTTGTGTAAGGTTAAGTCTAAGTTTCCTTACGTCCTTAACTTTATTATCCGGCCATGGAACGCTTGCCTTGATATCTTAAGACTGTCTAGTACATTCCCTCGAACCATGGCCGTCCCAGTGATCCTATTCAGGATCCGGGATGTTACATAAACCCTACTGGTTTGTAAGATATGGCATTTTTAGTGCACGTATGTCCTGGTTTGCGCCTTGGCTGGTTGAGTAGGGCTTTGGGTTGACCTCCGGTTCAGTTGCTGATCTGGTGACGACATCATCCCCTCCCTCTTGACAAGGTTTCGACCTCGAAACTGTATGGTCTTGGTATTGTTTTGGTTTTGCTTCTTTAAGCAATATGGACTGCATTGTCTCTTGAACAATCTTCTAGTCCATCACAAGAGTCACGCCTAGTGGTTCTTCTTCTTTAAATTCTTGCTCCTTAAGTCCTGTTACAACACCCTTTGACAAAGACAAGTGCATTATACAAGAATTTGGAACCAATAAATCATATTGAATAAAACTATCACTTTTCAAAGATAAATCTGTTTTCTTTTCTAGTGATGTCTCTATCAACACTTGTTTACTTGGACAAACTACAGCAAAGTGTCCTCTTTTATGACATCTATAACATGTCTGATCTTTTAAATTTTTAGAGTTAGAAGACTTACATTGGCTTGTTGTCTCTTCTTTCTTTGGGCTTGGAATCTCTTTATTCCTTAAGTCATGGACAGCTTTTGATTCCAACAAGGATGTTGAGTTCGTGTGTTTCTGGACCTCAGGACCTGTCTTAACATTCTTGGACAAAGACAAGTGACTCATACCAGTGGAAGATGATTTATAAACAAATTTATCAAGTATAGGACTTACCTTGGCCTTTCCTTGAAGAATTGGTTTGTCTGATTTTTCTTTGTGTCTAGCCAATGTGTCTGGGCTGAAAAGGTTCTTCTCCATGGACTTTGGGACCTCGTAAGGTTGGTATTGATCATAGAAAACCGTGGACCTCTTGTCTGGCCGAATCTGGTCTTGATGGAACAAGCTTCTATGGCCTTCTTTTGGTACTCTTCTGTTTGCCTCTTTATACCCATGGCTTGAAAACCTTCTTGGGTATCTTTCTCTGACTTCTGGTGAGGGACGTGATGACACCTATTTCCTGATCATGACATCTTTAAGATCTTCCCAGTTGGTGACAACCTCTTCTGGACTTTTACCATGTGTCTTATCTACTCTTTTCCACCATGAGTAAGCTTTTCCGGAAAGTTGCTTGATGGCATGAGCTAGCCTCTCCTTCTTTGGCACGCCATAGTATGTAAACAAATCATCCATGGTTCTTTCCCATGTTAGATACTCACTTGACCAACTGCTTCCTGAAAAAGAATAAATATAAACATCATCAGCAGAGTTATAATCATGATAAGAATAATTTGACTATTCATGAGTATAAGAAGTTTGGTGTTTGGTGATCCATGAAGGATCTGGTGGCTTGGGCTCAACATAGCCAGCATCTAGTGCATCTCCAAATCTTCTTTCTCCTTGCTGTGGTCGTTGGCCTTGTGCCTTGTTTCTTTTCTCCAGCTGAGAAATCTGATCTTGTACACCCTTCATAGCAGCCAATAGCTGTTTTTGAGAGGCCAATAAGGCTTGGCTTTGTGCTAATTCTCCCATTTCTTCCTGCAAGCAATCACAAAGATCAAGTGAAGAATAGGGAATTTATGGTGGGATCAGAATAAGAACCAAAATGCAAGCTAGTTAAAACTAAACCGAGAAAATATGCAATGTTGAATCGAAATGAAATAAATTATGCAAAATGATATAAACTAAAGCTTAAAAATATTTTCTTTTTCTTTTCTGATGCAATCACGAATTGGACAAGTAGAAATGGTATGAAACAATAACTACGATGATTTCTTTTGGCTTTTGAATTTATGAATGCAAATGAAAAGGAATCAAATTCAAAACAGAAATTTTTATGGGATTTTCTTTTATGAAAACTAATGAATGCAAACACTTTCTTTTGGGATTTTCGATTTTTAAATGAATCAAACAAAACTTTTTCTTTTCTTTTTCGTGGCTTTAAAGTATGATGAACAGCAAGAACAAAAATATGCAGAAACAAAACTTGAAACAAAAAGAACAGTTTTTATGGATTTTCGGTTTATGAATGGAAAAACAATGTAACACCCGTATTTTCCAAAATAACTTAAATAAATAAAAAGTCTGAAAATAAAATAAATAGAACTCCCAAAGCACCAGCCCAATAGCAATCACTCCTGCTCGTCAGTCTCATCTGAAAAGGGAAAGGAATAGGAGGGGTGAGTAACAGGGGAGTTACTCCGTGAGGTATGGGGATGCTAAACACGCAAACCACTGACTTGAGTAATAGAACTCCCACTATGGAAGTTTAGCTCTAACATGAACAAACAAGACGCCTAAAGCATCACACAACACAAGCAATGCGATGATAGCATATAGCTAGTCCATACACCCCGCATCTCCTCATACGGATATATATATACATACGCTGCGTCGCTAGTACAGTCTGTCTCTGTACCCCCGCCCTCCAAAGCTGCGTCGAATGCAAACGTCTCTGCACCCACGCCCCACACAATTTGCGTCGCTAGCCCAGACGTCTCTGAGCCCCCGCCCACCAAAGCTGCGTCGCTAGTCCAGACATCTCTGGACCCCCGCCCACTCACATAGTCCCTACTCATAACTATGTATACATACAATATATATATATATCGCATTTCTTAACATCACACAATCAAATCAACGGTTGAATCCTCTAGACCCCTAGTTCCAATTTACACTAAACGCACTAACTAACAATCAAGACTCAACAGACTCAATTCAAACAGACGGATCATGATTCGAAATCTAAACTAACATAGGAAGAATTCTACACCGGTACGGGATTTACGGAATAGACCCTCACCTTAGCCAATATCGGAGAACCGGAAACATAAAAAAAACCAATGATTGGAAAGGCTTAGACCGGCTTCACCTTAGCGCATAAAGGAAACGATCGGAAAAAGAAACAAAAAGAGACAGTTAGGGCTAGGGTTTACAGTAACTTCCTGCTCAAGAAATAAACAAAGTCACTTAAACCTTTACTCATGGGTTCACGGCTCATGACGTTGGCTCAGAAATTGGTACAAGTGAACAATCAAACTTAAGAAACTTGGTGGGCAAGCAAGTGATGAGATCATGATTTACTTGCACGGGTCTTGACGGCGGTGACTTGCGACGACTAAGTCAATGACGGCATGCCTCTCCGGTGGGCTGCAACAACCCAACGTCAAGAGGTGGTGATGGGACGGTGGCACCAAAGTCACGGTTGTGTGTCCGACGTGACGAGGTGGCTAGGACGACGAGCATAGACAGTGACCTCGAGGCAATGATTCCATCCTTTGATCAACATCAATATCAACATCAAGAGAAGAATAAAATGGAGAGAAGGGAACATGGAGATCATGAATTAGGAAGAAGAAGAAGAAGGTGGTGTGGAGAAGAGTGCTGGCGGCTCACGTTTAGGAAGAATAAGACAATTATATAGTTAGGTAAAATAATTGGTTTACTAAGGGTTTTGTTCAAGAAATAATTAAAACTAAACCAAACCATTATTTATTAAAACCGGATTATCGGGTCACGGTCGTTACAAACAAATGCAAGCAAGTATGAGATGCAAGGATAGATATCACCTGAGTCAGGAGCTTAAGCTCTGATACCAAAATGTTGTAGGCACAGGGGGGGGGGGGGGTAACCCACGAATGCAAACAGAAACAAATATGAAAACAAATGATATGATGATGATAATGATAATAGAACAAGATAAATAAACAAAGGATAGGATGGAATCAAGCTGCTGGATGTTTATCACTCTCAGCTTGATTAGAAGATGAACTGAAGTGGATTTGCGGAGGAAGGTTTGATTGAATCTCTCAATCTGATGGAATGATGGATCGAAGTGATTGACTCTCTCAATCTGTGTACTGAGCTTGTTTGATTTGCACAAACAATCTAGACTCACGAAATCAATAAGGCAACAAAGAATCTCTCTTTGAATCCTAAAGACCGACATTTTATACAAAGAACAACTTTGATAAAACTGAATAAACTTTCTATTAACTTGGTGATTAAGGGTTCCTCTTTACAATAGACGTCTAGGAGCTTATATAATGCTCAGAGACAAAGGTCCTAACGTTCTAAAACAAATAGAAAAGGAAACAAATCAAAACTAAGAAAGAAATCAAAAACTAGCCGTTGGAGCCTTTTGTGAGATTTTGGCTCCAAGTAAAGAATCTGATCCATCTTGAACCTGGACGGTTTTAGGGGATAACTAAGCTTCCTGGGAACCTTCTTGACTTCTTGGAATGTGCTGAGGTCGTGCCTAATCTGAAGAGAAAAGAGCTGTTGCACATTAATGTCGGTTTGCTCCAAATAAGGCAGGTTTGAATAAATGAGGATCCTCTTGATCCAATGGTTGGTGGTGCATGGTATGAACTTGTAGAACTCCTCCTGGATGCCTAGAATATCTCCTGATTGGTTGAAATGATCTCCTGGTCGCCAATGTCTGGTTTGAAACTGATTGAACTGGTTGGCTTCCAATTGAGGCAAGTGTAGAACTGGTTTGACCGGTTTTGGAGATTGGATCATAACTTCATAATTCCGTCGCCATTTCTCCTGATCTTGGGCTTTCTGGAAATCCGATAAACTCCTCTTGACTACTATGATGGGGTTTGCTTCAGGCCGCTCCTTACTTGAGCTTAAATCTCCTTCTTAAGTCGGATACTCGCAGATGGACGGGCTGAGAAACCTCTGAGTTGTAAAATTCATAATTCCAATTGGGCTGGACTCCTTCTTGAGTGTAAAATCCATAAAAATTAGCCTCGTGATTTTAACCCTCCTGGTTTGTAAGATATGGCATTTTTAGTGCACGTATGTCCTGGTTTCCGCCTTGGCTGGTTGAGTAGGGCTTTGGGTTGACCTCCAGTTAAGTTGCTGATCTGATGACCACATCAGCATGCTGACCCTTCTCGTGGACTGTTTGGGTGATTTTGGCCCACGTGGGCTGTCTGTTCAGTACATACATGACGTCCGTGGTTGTCCGCCAGCACACACAGGACGTCCGTGGGTGTCCGTGTGTGTCCGTCAGCACACACAGGACGTCCGTGGCTGTCCATCAGTACACATATCAGCACGTTGGTACTTGGACTCAGCATGCGGGCCCTTCCCGTGGACTGCTCGGGTGATTTTGGCCCACGTGGGCTGTCTGTTCAGTGCACACAAGACGTCTGTGGTGTCCGCCAGCAAGCACAGGACGTCTGTGGCTGTCCGTGTGTGTCCATCTGTGTCTGTCAGCAAACACATAGGACGTTCGTGGCTGTCCATCAGTACACATATCAGCACGTTGGTCCTTGGACTCAGCACGCTGACCCTTCCCGTGGACTGTTCGGGTGATTTTGGCCAACGTGAGCTGTCTGTTCAGTACACACAGGACGTCTGTGGGTGTCCGCCAGCACACACAGGACGTCCGTGGCTGTCAGTGTGTGTCCGTGTGTGTTCGTTAGCACACACAGGACGTCCGTGGCTGTCCATAAGTACACATATCAGCACGCTGGTCCTTGGACTCAGCACGCTGGCCCTTCCCGTGGACTGTTCGGGTGATTTTGGCCCACGTGGGCTGTCTGTTCAGTACACACAGGACGTCCGTGGGTGTCCGTCAGCACACACAGGACGTCCGTGGGTGTCCGTCAGCACACACAGGACGTCCGTGGGTGTCCGTCAGCACACACAGGACGTCTGTGGGTGTCCGTCAGTACACATATCAGCACGTTGGTCCTTGGACTCAGATCGCTGACCCTTCCCGTGGACTGTTCGGGTGATTTTCGCCCACGTGGGCTGTCTGTTCAGTACACACAGAATGTCCGTGGGTGTCCACCAGCACACACAGGATGTCCGTGTCTGTTCGTGTGTGTCCGTGTGTGTCCGTCAGCACACACATGACGTCTTGGGCTGTCCATCAGTACAAATATCAGCACGTTAGTCCTTGCACTCAGCACGCTGACCCAACTCGTGGACTGTTCGGGTGATTTTGGCCCTCGTGGGCTGTCTGTTCAGTACACACAGAACGTCCGTGGGTGTCCGCCAGCACACACAGGACGTCCATGGCTGTCCGTGTATGTCCGTGTGTGTCCGTCAGCACACACAGGACGTCTGTGGCTGTCCATCAGTACATATATCAGCACGCTGGTCCTTGGACTCAGCACGCTGACCCTTCCCGTGGACTGCTCGGGTGATTTTGGCCCACGTGGGCTGTCTGTTCTGTACACACAAGACATCCGTGGGTGTCCGCCAGCACACACAGGACGTCCATGGCTGTCCGTGTGTGTCCATGTGTGTCTGTCAGCACACACAGGACGTCCGTAGCTCTCCATCAGTACACATATCAGCACGTTGGTCCTACGCTGGCCCTTCCCGTAGACTGCTCGGGTGATTTTGGCCCATGTGGGCTGTCTGTTCCGTAAACCCAAGACGTCCGTGGGTGTCTGCCAGCAAGCACAGGACGTCTGTGGCTGTCCATGTGTGTCCATCTCTGTCTGTCAGCAAACACATAGGACGTTCGTGGCTGTCCATCAGTACACATATCAGCACTTTGGTCCTTGGACTCAGCACGCTGACCCTTCCCGTGGACTGTTCGGGTGATTTTGGCCCACGTGAGCTGTCTGATCAGTACACACAGGACGTCCGTGGGTGTCCGGTGTGGGAACCGAAATTCGCACTGTCGATTTCCGTTTAAATAAGGAAACTAAGAAAACCCTAGTTTCCCAGAGGACCCGGATATCTGTTAATTACCACACGTCAAGCAATCAGAACACGAGAATAACAACGATAAAAATAAGAAATCGAAAAGAGAGCAAAATAGATCTTATTCCGAATCTGCGTATGAGCGTTACAACAAGGTATAAGCCTGGGCTCGAGAGCTGTCGGCGAGATTCCTAGTTCTAGCAACCCTAAGACGGCTAAACCTAATTGAGTCGCAGCTCGAAATAACAAAAACGGAAAGTTGCCTAAATCGCTCTAAGTGCTAAGTTTGCTCTGAAAAAGTTCTCTCCTCTGCTCCTCGCCTAGGACTCCTTATATACTAGCTCCAAGGTCGGTTTACGCTTTTACTCTTCTGCCCTTAAGCCGTCATAGCATAAAAATGGAGATATTCCATTTTTCCCGATCTTCACAATTATCTTCAAAACTTCCGTATTTATCCGCGGAAACTTGACATTTATCCTTCCTCGCGGGCCAAGCGCGAACCACGCTGTGGTTCACGGGCTTTTGGTTAGGAAAGATCGTAGGATGGGCCTCGAGTCGTGTTTTAGGTCCCTTTGGGCCGTCTTCCGACTCGACACGTTTACTACGAGTTTTCCGCGGTTTCTAATCCGCGAAGTTTGATCGATGAATTAGAATAGCGGGAATCATAGACTGAGCTTGCTACGGTCTTCGGGAGATAGCATTCGAAGGTTTGACGAGAATGCAAGGACTGGTGTCGTATCGATGTTCGGAAAGGTTCAATCGCTATACAGCGACCGATCTTTGGCTCGAGCCCGGTCGCTATGTAGCGACCGAGCGAAACGAGTGCTCGGTCGCTACGTAGCGACCGAGCTTCGGCTTGAGCTCAGTCGCTACGTAGCGACCGAGCAGGACGATCGCTCGGTCGCTACGTAGCGACCGAGCTTTGGCTCGAGCTCGGTCGCTACGTAGCGACCGAGCGGGACGATCGCTCGGTCGCTACGTAGCGACCGAGCTTTTGGCTCGAGCTCGATCGCTACGTAGCGACCGAGCGGGACGATCGCTCGGTCGCTACGTAGCGACCGAGCTTTTGGCTCGAGCTCGGTCGCTACGTAGCGACCGAGCGGGACGATCGCTCGGTCGCTACGTAGCGACCGAGCTTGGCTGAGCTCGGTCGCTACATAGCGACCGAGCGGGACGATCGCTCGGTCGCTACGTAGCGACCGAGCTTTGGCTCGAGCTCGGTCGCTACGTAGCGACCGAGCGGGACGATTGCTCGGTCGCTACGTAGCGACCGAGCTTGGCTGAGCTCGGTCGCTACGTAGCGACCGAGCGGGACGATCGCTCGGTCGCTACGTAGCGACCGAGCTTGGCTGAGCTCGGTCGCTACGTAGCGACCGAGCGGGACGATCGCTCGGTCGCTACGTAGCGACCGAGCTTTGGCTCGAGCTCGGTCGCTACGTAGCGACCGAGCGGGACGATCGCTCGGTCGCTACGTAGCGACCGAGCTTTGGCTCGAGCTCGGTCGCTACGTAGCGACCGAGCGGGACGATCGCTCGGTCGCTACGTAGCGACCGAGCTTTGGCTCGAGCTCGGTCGCTACGTAGCGACCGAGCGGGACGATCGCTCGGTCGCTACGTAGCGACCGAGCTTTGGCTCGAGCTCGGTCGCTACGTAGCGACCGAGCGGGACGATCGCTCGGTCGCTACGTAGCGACCGAGCTTTGGCTCGAGCTCGGTCGCTACGTAGCGACCGAGCGGGACGATTGCTCGGTCGCTACGTAGCGACCGAGCTTTGGCTTGAGCTCGGTTGCTACGTAGCGACCGAGCGGGACGATCGTTTGGTTTGAATCCCAAAGAATACTTCTTCGTAGAAATAACCTCGTATAGTTTATTTCGACGAAAATTACATCCCTTCTTTAACCCTTTCGGAAATACGATCTCTGAGGATTTTCGGATGGTAATTCCGTCGTAACCATTTTTGACCCCAACAGTTAGCCCCCCAGCCCGTTAGGATCATGCATGGGGGGATCCTAGCGTGCGGTTAGACATGTTTGGCAAGTTAGGCGTGATGGATGGAATTAATATGCGAAAGTCCGAGCTTGAATAGTAAATCCTCATGTCTTATAAGAAGAGAGGTAACTTGTTCCATAATTTTTTCACTTTCTTGTTTTTTCTCTAAGATCTTTCAAAAACTTTCTATCTTTCTCTCCACCCTTTTCCTCTATTCTCTTAAGAGAAGTGTAAAGATGTCGAGCAAGAAGAAGATTGCGAAAAAAGGGTCTTCGTCCGCGAGTCCTTACGAAGAGCTCGTCGTTCCGAAAACGGAGTTCGTGCCTCACTCGGTGCATCCTGCCGAGAACGAGGCATGGTGGGTTGCTCATTATGGCTCGCTGATCCCTCCCAAGGAGAAGCCATTCCCGGTCCTGGTCCATCGTGGAGTCGAGGGAAAAGACGCAAGTAGGACCACTGACGAGTTTCTCGCGACGATGCGGTCGTTCTACCGCATCCCGGATGTTGTGGAGTTCCGGGTTCCCTGCCGCGGGGAATGTGCTAACAACCCCCCGGAGGGTTACTTTACTTGTTATGAGGTGTTCATAGTGCGTTGTCGCCTCTGGTTCCCCATACCCGAAATTCTCGTCCGAGTGTTGGACCGTTTTGAAGTCGCGATAAGTCAGTTGACACCCCTTGCCATTCAGCACCTTATTGGGATCTTGATCCTAAGCTATGAGCATGGCCTTTCCCTTTCCGTCGATCATTATGAAGCGCTTTTGAGGCTTCAACTTGTCAAGGATACGGATAAGCATAGGTTTGTCCCTCGGAAATTTATGTCGGTGGTTAAGAAGTTCATTTCGAACTTCAACTCGTGGAAGAAGTTCTTTTTCTTTGTTCGTTTGGACGCTGCGTCCGTCGAAGAGAGTTGCATTCCACTGTTCCGGAGGTTGCCGAACAATCGTCCCTTCATCAATCCTCTTGCTCCGTTCCCTGAGGATATTATCGCGGTGAGGGATCTTCTCAGGAATGGTCCCTTCTTCTGGACTTCTTTCACGCCGAGAAGGGTTCGGAAGGCGCTGAAATTTGTGCACCCTAGTCCAGCTTTGGACGCGGATACGGGAAGCGACTCCGAACCCGACGGCCAGAGTCCCGTTGAAGTTCCGACAGCCGCGCCGGAGTCGAGCTCTTGGAAGGGAAAAGACGTCGATCTCGGCGACATAGAGTTTTCGATGGATGACTCTATGCTTCCAGGATGGGATCCGAACCTTGCTTACGGCGACGGAAGCGGTTCGAGCGAAGCCCCCATTCCGGACTTCGATGATTTCTTTGCTGGGCTGCCATCGGGTTTCGATGCTCCTCCTCCTACGAAAGAATCGGCGAGGCCGAGAGTTGTTGCGGAAGGATCTCGCATCATCAATGGGGTTAGTTTTTTTTTTGGGAATTTTTAAGTGATTGTCCTATGTATGGATTTGTAACACGCCTATTGATTTTGCAGGGCCTGAGCTTGCTGGGCTCGGCCATCGAAGCGGGTCATAGAGAAGCCATGGTTTACCGCTTCAAGGCGGAGAAAGCGGAGCGGGATCTCGCCCGCGTGCAAGGCGAGATGCTGGAGCGAGAGGCACAGCTTACTCGTGATCATGCGCGGGCTGTTCGCAGATCGGAGAGGAAAGGCAAAAGAGAGATCGTCGAGGTGATGAAGACTCGCGCATCTCAGTTCCAGGTTGAGTACGGGAATCTTAAGAATGCCTTTACCTCGGTGGGCGACTTTCGCGAGTGCCGTGGTTCGGTCGGAAGTCTTTGGAGGACGCAAGCCGACGACTATGTGTTTGAAGAAGAAATGAGCTTGATGAAGAGTGGGATGAGTGACCGTGCCCACGCTGAGGCGCTTATCCCTCCGATCGACGAGAGGATTCAAGGGTTCTGGGATTCCATCCCGGTTTCTCCTGATACCGAGGAGGTCCCGATCGATTTTCACGGCGGTGGCGAGGAAGTGGATCGTCCTGCGGATGCGTTTGGTGCTTCGTTGTCCGGGGACTTCGACTTTGGATTATGAGGGATGGATCAGTTATCCTTGTTTTCGGTCGAATGTGGCCTTTTGAATTTGGATTTCGTTTAGGCCACGATGGCCGTATTTGTATTTCCGGGACTGGCCGTTGGTGGCTTTGAATCCCTTGCCGCTTTACGCGGTTTATTTATATGATAAATGTTTCGTTTCGAGTTTTTCCTGAGTAGGGTTGAAGTAAATACGAGTTGTCGTCTCGTATGTAGTTCTAATTAGACGTTCGATCTGTTGGTTCGTTCGTGATTTTCGTAAAAATTTATCTGTCTTTACGATTTTCGAGAACATTGAGATACGAACGGAGAGGCATGGTTTATGATCTCGTATCTTTTAGATATCATGCCTTGAGATGTTTGAGACCAGAGCGTTGGGTTTAGGGCAAGACCTAGGTTTACTTTCGGTTAAGGTTTGTGCGGTGACTAGCCGGCTATCGTTTTTCCTGTTGCGATTTCTTCCTGACTCGCACCGGTTTAAAGTCCGCGATATGTTCTCGGCTTATATGACTTGTATGGTACGAATCGAGCATCTTCTCAGAATCTGGAAGTGCTAAACCAAAATTTCGGATTTTTGTTGTAGCGCGCTTTTGTCCTTGTGCTGGACGTTTTTAAAGATCAAAAGAGTGATCGGATTGCGTTTGTTTAAGACGGCTGGCGTGTTCGTCGGGGCCAATCGACGAACGGGGTGTAAGGTTTTTAGTGGTCGCGTTCGGACAATTTGTTTAGCATTGTCCTCGAATTTTAACTTTTTGCGACGTCTCGCAGTTATTTTCGAGGATTATGCGTGTTTGAAAGGTGATAATCTTTACGATTTTTGGGCCGGATGAGGCCGCAGACGAGCGTAAACTGAAGCGTAAGCGTTTTCGATAAAAAGACAGTGTATATTGTAAAAATTTTTATGTTTCTAAAAACTCGATTACAATAATGGCGATTGTGGGAGTATACGAGTATACGCACCCACTCCCCCCCCCCTTTTTAGAGAGGGGGATAGCTGAACTCGTCTTTTGACAAGCTGCCTACGTACCCCTTTCGAGGATCAAGCCATCTCGTAGTTCTGTTTCATGCCGCGAGTGTTCTTACTCGGCGGTTGGTGTCGCGATGTCCGCCTTGACCGTGTCGATCGTGGCTGGGTCGACGCTATTTTCCGGATGTTCCGGTTGAGTTGTCGCGTGGGCTTCGGATTTATGTCGAGCTTCGACGTCCGATGCGTTTGCGTTGACAGACGATTTTACTTCGTCCTTGTGCGGGGTGCTTTTGGCCGAAGATCGATCTATCTTCGCGCGTTTGCCGTTTGCAGAAGCCGTGATTTGCCTTAACTTATGCTCCGCGAGGAAGCATAGTCGCGACTGTTTTTGGCATCCCCAGATGGCCGCGACTCCGCTCGGCGTTGGGAACTTGAGACCCAGGTGGTAAGTTGACGGAACTGCCTGCATGGCGTTGAGCCATGGGGTTCCCATGATCACGTTGTAGATAGCGGGATGGTCGACTACCGCGAATTCGACGATTTTCGTGATCTCCTTGGCCATGACTGGCAATTGGATTGACCCGAGAGTCATCGACACTTCGCCTGAAAAACCCGTGAGTGGTTTTGGCGTCGGAATTACCTCTCCGAGTTCGATACTCATCCGATTGAGAGTGTCGCGGAAGATTACGTTGACCGTGCTTCCCGTATCGACGAGTACCCTTCCGACTTCTAAATCTCGTATGACGAGATCTATGACGAGAGGGTCGCAGTGAGGTTGGTCGATACCGCCGGCTTCTTCCTCCGTGAAGGTGATCGAGCAATTTTGGCCGTCTCGAGGAGGAGACCATGTAGGCCATTTTGCGCTTGATTCTGCCTTCCGTTGGTAAGCCTTGATGGCTGACACGGTATCGCCGCAGTATTGAGATCCTCCGATGATCATATTGACTCTGCGACGATTGTTATCGTTCCCTTTGTCATCCGGCCTCCTACCGCGTTTATCCCCAGGTTGGTTTCGTTGAGGAGATTTTTCGGCGGGCGGATTTCTGTCCGTCTTTGGAGGCCGATCAGAATCGAGGATGAGATCCTTGACGCTAGTTACTTCCGAAAGCTCTCCAGCGAGCAGCTTCGCGGCCAGTCTTGCTCCTAAGACTTTGCAATTAGTCGTGGAGTGTCCTCGGGATTGGTGGAACTCGCAGAAGGTGTTCTCGTCATACCCTTGATTGCGAGTCCATGTGTTGCCCGTGGTCCGGCCTTGATCCGAACTGATCGCATAGTTATGCGCCCCTTGGAGATCTTCCCCCTCGTGATGGACGTACTTGTCGTTACGAGAGTTCTTCTTTTTCCCCTTCGGATCTGCGTCTTTCGAGGATGGTCTTGCCGGCTTATGTTTTTGCGATAAGACTTTAGTTTCTTCCTCCACTATGATATAGTCTGTTGCTTTGTGGAGGGCGTCCTGGATCGTTCGCGGTTTGTCGAGAGTTATCCATTTTCTGAATTTCGACTTGTACCAGAGCGTCTTTCTCAGCGCGTCGATGGCCACTTTGTCGCTTATCCCGCTGACCCTGGACATTATCAATTTGAATCGGCTGATAAACTCGCGGAGGGGTTCGTCTTCCCTCTGGGAGAGACTCCAGAGATCAACATCGGAGGTTTCCCTGTCTATGAATACAGAGTACTGTTTGAGGAATTCCGATGCGAGCTGTCGAAAACTCCCGATGGTGTTGCGACGAAGGCGTGCGAACCATTCGAGCGCTGCTCCTTCAAGATTTTCGACGAACAGGCGGCAATAGCCGGCATCCTTTTCGCCGTCCTTCAGTCTTGCTCTTCCCATCGCGATGTGGAAAGCCTGAAGGTGCGCTTTCGGATCGGCCGTACCATCGTACTTCGGTACTTTGATCTTTCCCGGATCGGACACCCTCATGTCCGAAATGCGATTGGTAAAGGGGGTCTTTCGAGCTCCTTCCAGCAGTCGATCGATCTCGGGGGCGGCACTAGTAGCATGATGGATTTGAGACTTTACGGCTCTCACTTCTGCCGCAGTCTTGGTGATGTAGTCGCGAAGATCGCGGATATCCGATGTCTCGTCAGAGGATTTCCGAGCCTGTCGGCGCTTACTGCGAGTGAGCTCGGTTTGCCTTTCGGCCAGCTCCTCTTGTTCGTTCCAATAGGCGACTTCTTCTTCTTCCGTCATTGGTTTTTCGAACGGGGAGCCTTCCCGAGCGGATCGGCTTCTGGTCCTTCTTGGATGTCTGTCGCCATCCTCGTCGCTGTCGTTGGAGACATCGCTAGGTCCAGGTCAATGTGTTCGGCTTCGTTATCCTCCGAGTCCTTTGCAGGGAGCGGAAGACTTTCAGAGTTCCCCTTCTCGATGGGAGACTTCTCGCTGGGGTTTTGACCGGAAGGTCGTTCCCGCGCGACTCCTGCTCTATCGAGTGGGGTGGCGAAATCGAGCCTCTTCCCGCGGATTTTGGTGGTTCCGCGGGGACGGATAGCTTGGGTCCTTGCCGTTAAGGTTTCAACCTGTTTGGTCAAGGTATTCACGAGCTTATCCTGTTCTTCCGACCTTTTTTCATAGGTGGCGAACATCTTTTTAAACTCCTCGAGAGTCGCGGCGTTGGCTTGCGCGTTGGCCGCAGATACGTCCGCTACCGGAGTGTGGAGATCGGTGCCGCTGCCTCCGTTAAGGGGAGTTTGCACGTTATCCGCGTCGTTGGTTGACATGTCTGACTGTGTGTGGCTTTTGCGGGTTAGATTGATCCGTAAGTCCCCCTCCTTCTAGCGCCAAACTGTGGGAACCGAAATTCGCACTGTCGATTTCCGTTTAAATAAGGAAACTAAGAAAACCCTAGTTTCCCAGAGGACCCGGATATCTGTTAATTACCACACGTCAAGCAATCAGAACACGAGAATAACAACGATAAAAATAAGAAATCGAAAAGAGAGCAAAATAGATCTTATTCCGAATCTGCGTATGAGCGTTACAACAAGGTATAAGCCTGGGCTCGAGAGCTGTCGGCGAGATTCCTAGTTCTAGCAACCCTAAGACGGCTAAACCTAATTGAGTCGCAGCTCGAAATAACAAAAACGGAAAGTTGCCTAAATCGCTCTAAGTGCTAAGTTTGCTCTGAAAAAGTTCTCTCCTCTGCTCCTCGCCTAGGACTCCTTATATACTAGCTCCAAGGTCGGTTTACGCTTTTACTCTTCTGCCCTTAAGCCGTCATAGCATAAAAATGGAGATATTCCATTTTTCCCGATCTTCACAATTATCTTCAAAACTTCCGTATTTATCCGCGGAAACTTGACATTTATCCTTCCTCGCGGGCCAAGCGCGAACCATGCTGTGGTTCACGGGCTTTTGGTTAGGAAAAATCGTAGGATGGGCCTCGAGTCGTGTTTTAGGTCCCTTTGGGCCGTCTTCCGACTCGACACGTTTACTACGAGTTTTCCGCGGTTTCTAATCCGCGAAGTTTGATCGATGAATTAGAATAGCGGGAAACATAGACTGAGCTTGCTACGGTCTTCGGGAGATAGCATTCGAAGGTTTGACGAGAATGCAAGGACTGGTGTCGTATCGATGTTCGGAAAGGTTCAATCGCTACACAGCGACCGATCTTTGGCTCGAGCCCGGTCGCTATGTAGCGACCGAGCGAAACGAGTGCTCGGTCGCTACGTAGCGACCGAGCTTCGGCTTGAGCTCGGTCGCTACGTAGCGACCGAGCGGGACGATCGCTCGGTCGCTACGTAGCGACCGAGCTTTGGCTCGAGCTCGGTCGCTACGTAGCGACCGAGCGGGACGATCGCTCGGTCGCTACGTAGCGACCGAGCTTTGGCTCGAGCTCGGTCGCTACGTAGCGACCGAGCGGGACGATCGCTCGGTCGCTACGTAGCGACCGAGCTTTGGCTCGAGCTCGGTCGCTACGTAGCGACCGAGCGGGACGATCGCTCGGTCGCTACGTAGCGACCGAGCTTGGCTGAGCTCGGTCGCTACGTAGCGACCGAGCGGGACGATCGCTCGGTCGCTACGTAGCGACCGAGCTTTGGCTCGAGCTCGGTCGCTACGTAGCGACCGAGCGGGACGATCGCTCGGTCGCTACGTAGCGACCGAGCTTGGCTGAGCTCGGTCGCTACGTAGCGACCGAGCGGGACGATCGCTCGGTCGCTACGTAGCGACCGAGCTTGGCTGAGCTCGGTCGCTACGTAGCGACCGAGCGGGACGATCGCTCGGTCGCTACGTAGCGACCGAGCTTTGGCTCGAGCTCGGTCGCTACGTAGCGACCGAGCGGGACGATCGCTCGGTCGCTACGTAGCGACCGAGCTTTGGCTCGAGCTCGGTCGCTATGTAGCGACCGAGCGGGACGATCGCTCGGTCGCTACGTAGCGACCGAGCTTTGGCTCGAGCTCGGTCGCTACGTAGCGACCGAGCGGGACGATCGCTCGGTCGCTACGTAGCGACCGAGCTTTGGCTCGAGCTCGGTCGCTATGTAGCGACCGAGCGGGACGATCGCTCGGTCGCTACGTAGCGACCGAGCTTGGCTGAGCTCGGTCGCTACGTAGCGACCGAGCGGGACGATCGCTCGGTCGCTACGTAGCGACCGAGCTTTGGCTCGAGCTCGGTCGCTACGTAGCGACCGAGCGGGACGATTGCTCGGTCGCTACGTAGCGACCGAGCTTTGGCTTGAGCTCGGTTGCTACGTAGCGACCGAGCGGGACGATCGTTTGGTTTGAATCCCAAAGAATACTTCTTCGTAGAAATAACCTCGTATAGTTTATTTCGACGAAAAATTACATCCCTTCTTTAACCCTTTCGGAAATACGATCTCTGAGGATTTTCGGATGGTAATTCCGTCGTAACCATTTTTGACCCCAACATCCGGCAGCACACACAGGACGTCCGTGGCTGTCCAGGTGTGTTCGTTAGCACACACAGGACGTCCGTGGATGTCCATAAGTACACATATCAGCACGCTGGTCCTTGGAATCAGCACGCTGGTCCTTGGACTCAGCACGCTGGCCCTTCTCGTGGACTGTTCGAGTGATTTTGGCCCACCTGGGCTGTTTGTTCAGTACACACAGGACATCCGTGGGTGTCCGTCAGCACACATAAGACGTTCGTGGGTATCCGTCAGCACCCACAGGACGTCCGTGGGTGTCCGTCAGCACACACAAGACGTTTGTGGCTGTCCGTGTGTGTCCGTGTGTGTCCGTGTTTGTCCGTCAGCACACACAAGACGTCTGTGGCTGTCCGTGTGTGTCCGTGTGTGTCCGTGTGTGTCCGTCAGCACACACAGTACGTCTGTGGCTGTCCATCAGTACACATATCAGCACGTTGGTCCTTGGACTCAGCACGCTGACCCTTCCCGTGGACTTTTTGGGTGATTTTGGCCCACGTGGGCTGTCTGTTCAGTACACACATGACATTCGTGGGTGTCCGCCAGCACACACAGGACGTCTATGGCTGTCCGTGTGTGTCCGTCAGCACACAAAGGACGTCCGTGGCTGTCCATCAGTACACATATCGGCGCGCTGGTCCTTGGACTCAGCACGCTGGCCGTTCCCGTGGACTGTTCGGGTGATTTTGGCCCACGAGGGCTGTTTGTTCAGTACACACAAGACGTCCGTGGGTGTCCGCCAGCACACAAAGGACGTCCCTCTGTGTGAGTCCGTCAGCACACACAGGACGTCCGTGGATGTCCATAAGTACACATATCAGCACGCTGGTCCTTGGACTCAGCACGCTGGCCCTTCCCGTGGACTGTTCGAGTGATTTTGGCCCACGTGGGCTGTCTGTTGTACACACAGGACGTCCGTGGGTGTCCGTCAGCACACATAAGACGTCCGTGGGTGTCCGTCAGCACCCACAGGACGTCCGTGGGTGTCCGTCAGCACACACAGGACGTCTGTGGCTGTCCGTGTGTGTCCGTGTGTGTCTGTCAGCACACACAGTACGTGTGTGGCTGTCCATCAGTACACATATCAGCACGTTGGTCCTTCGACTCAGCACGCTGGCCGTTCCCGTGGACTGTTCGGGTGATTTTGGCCCACGAGGGCTGTTTGTTCAGTACACACAGGACGTCTATGGGTGTCCGCCAGCACACACAGGACGTCCGTCTGTGTGAGTCCGTCAGCACACACAGGACGTCTGTGGCTGTCCATCAGTACACATATCAGCACGTTGGTCCTTGGACTCAGCACGCTGACCCTTCCCGTGGACTGTTTGGGTGATTTTGGCCCACGTGGGCTGTCTGTTCAGTACAGACAGGACGTCCGTGGGTGTCCGCCAGCAAACACAGGACGTCCGTGGCTGTCCGTGTGTGTCCGTCAGCAAACACATAGGACGTCCGTGGCTGTCCATCAGTACACATATCAGCACGTTACACAGCCTCTCACTGACCGAGCCTTCACGGCTCCTTGGCTTGACCAGAACCATCCTTAGTTCCTGAAACCACAACCAGACAAGCATTAATCATAACCGAGAATAGGACTGGTCGATCCTACAACGGACTTCCTTACCTGATCTGGCCTTGGGCCTGGATCCAACGGCCGAGTATGCCTCACGCCCAATCCGGTTAGGCCAATGGCCGATCGGACCTTGCGACTCTTTTCCCTGGCCTAGACGGACCGTGTACTTGCCCCAACGGATAAGACATGGTCTGATCCCTGAGGAACAGACACGACCTGCCTCAACAGGCACCGCTTGGTGCTCGTACCACTTGGTACTCACAACCGTTGGCACTCGTGACCTTTGGCCAATCGTGCTCTTGGGACATGCCCAACCGTTTAGCCCAACCGCCAGCCTATGGTGCGATTCGAACCGACCGTCTAACCGACCAGCGTCTAGGTTAGCGGTTTGGTTATGTCCGGCCAAGTTTAGGAACGTGTCCCTTGGACTGAACCAACACAACCCTTCATGCATAATCAGAAAGAGGAGAAGGACCGGATAGAAACAAGAAGAGGAGAAGCGGCCGGGTCTAATGAACCGTCCAGAGCCGCGGTGCGATCACAATGACCATCCGTTCGGACTGATGCGGCCAAAGCCCACAACGTACCTTCTGAACCAGGTCAGGGTTCTCCATGCTCTTCTCCTGCTCTCGGTTCCCATACTTGATCGGAGGTTGCTTCACAAACGATCAGATCGCTGGAAACCTAACCACCACACAATCGGCTTGCTTTGGCGGAAACTCTCTCTCTACGATTTCTCTGAGTATTTTACTTTGGATTGGATGAATGAAATCGACAGAGAGGACCCCATATTTATAGGAAACGAGGGGGTAAGTCTTGCCCCACAAACAGGCATGACTGGCCAGTGGATGGGCACGATCGGCCAAGGGTTACACCCTCTCAGCCGCATGCGCCCCTTCGCCAATACCACATGGGGTTTGGGTCGGACAGAGGCCCAAAGCCTTATCCAACTCTTTCTGGACTTAGCACACGGCCTTGTCCCAAGCCCCAACAGTCCATGACCTCATGGCCGGACCTCCCATGGCCTGCCATCGGCCCGGACCCGGACCATCGGACTGAAACCCGAACGGACCGTCCAGCTGAGATGAGCTGATCCCCAGCTGCCTCAGCTGAGTGAGCTAGTAGTCCAGCTAGTGGAGCTGACCATGTAGTGTCCGAGCTGCAGTGAGCTTAACCTAACTCCGTTGAGCTGGTCGAGCTACCCGTTCCATTCGTCCAGCTACCGTCTTGCTCGGTCTAGCTGACTCTCGACTTGTGTAAGGTTAAGTCAAAGTTTCCTTACGTCTTAACCTTCTTATCCGGCCATGGAACGCTTGCCTTGATGTCTTAAGACTGGCTAGTACGTTCCCTCAACCATGGCGTCCCAATGCTCCTATTCAGGATCCGGGATGTTAAAAGTCTCCCCCACTAGCAATGGATTCGTCCTCGAATCCGAGTCATGTGTTTCATCCAACACAACTGGTCGAACCATTGTGGAAACTCAGCCTTCATCCTGGCCTCCGTCTCCCAAGTGTCTCTCTCGACCATTAAAATTCCAAATGACCTTGACCATCTGGATTGTTTTCTTTCTCATTGCTTTTTCCATCCTATCTACGATCCGGACCGGCCTCGTTTCCAAAGTTAGGTTCGTACCCAGATCAGATGGTATTTTCTGGCATTACGACGTCCTGATCCGTCCAAGCACTTCCGGAGTTGAGAGATATGGAATACATTATGAAAGGCTTCCATCTCAGATGGAAGTCCAACTTGTATGCCACACTACCCACTCGTTCTATGACTCTGAACGGCCCTAGGTATCTTGGATCCAATTTCCTTCTACCATAAATTCGCACTCTACCTTTAAAGGTAATCATTTTGAGATAGACCATATCACCCACTGCAAACTCCAGTTATTTCCTTCGTTTGTGAGCGTAGTGCTTTTGTCTGCCTGTGCGGCCCTCATCTTGTCCCGCACGGACTTGATCTTCTCTGTGGTTTCTCCACGATCTCGGGGCCTATCATGCTGCGTTCCCCCACTTGGGTCCAGCATAACGGTGTCCTGCATGGTCATCCATACAAAGCTTCGTATGGTGACATGCCTATACTTGAGTGGAAGCTGTTATTGTAGGCGAACTCCACTAACGGCAAATGCCGTTCCTAGGAATCACCCCAATCGAGCACATGCTCGAAGCATGTCCTCCAGCGTCCGTATAGTTCTTTCCAACTGCCCATCCGTTTGGGGATGATAAGCCGTACTCATGTTCACTCTTGTTCCTAAAGCTTTTTGAAAAGCTTGCCAGAAGTGAGATGTGAACCTCGAATCTCTATCCGAAACTATACTTGAGGGTACTCCGTGTAGCCTCACAATCTCGTCAATTACTTACCTTACTCACAATCCGGTCGACTCCATCAGTCTTTTGATGGCCAGGAAGTGGGCAGACTTGGTCAGTCGATCCACTATTACCCAGACAGCATCATTCCTATTCCTGGTCGTCGGGGAAAATCTGTCACGAAGTCCATCGTGATGTGATCCCACTTCTATTCCAAAATAGGTAGACTCTGAGCAGTCCACTCGGAACTTGTTGTTCGGCCTTGACGAGTTGACAAGTAGGACATTGGCCACCCATTCGGCCGGCCACATCAACCTTCATTCGTATCCAATGATAGTACTGTCTGAGATTATGATACATCTTGGTCACTCCAGGATGGATCGAGAATCTAGACTTATGAGCTCTCTAAGGATCTCGTCCTTCAAACTCCTATCATTGGGTTACGCTGATCCGACCATGAACTAAGATCGTACCATCCTTGGCGATTTGATACTCAGTCAGGTCGTTCCGAGCAACCGTCTTCAGGTTCTCGTCCTGATCTTGGGCCGCTCGGATCCGGTAAGCAGGTCGGCTCTATTCACCGCCTCTAAACCCCGTGGTCTGTCCGTCCCGTTCAAAAGCATTTAAACGGACAAAACGTCCCGCCTCATCCTGCTCGTCCGTTCTGCTACCGGCCGCAACATCTTCTCGTTTTCCCCGCTCAAGCGTCAGCCACAAGGTTGGCCTTGCCCGGATAGTAAGTGATGTCTAGGTCATAGTCGGCCACGAACTCCATCCACCTCCTCTGCCTTAAGTTCAATTCAGGCTGGGTGAATATATACTTCAGACTTTTATGGTCCATAAGTATCTGGACTTTGGCCCCATATAAAATAGGATCGCCAAATCTTTAAGGAGAACACTAAGCAGCCATTTTCCAGGTCATGGGTGGGGTAGTTTCCCTCATGTTTTCTTCTTCAGCTGCCTTGACGCGTAAGCAATGACCTTCCCATGT
>NW_022610397.1:0-92866 GCF_000309985.2 Brassica rapa | reverse complement strand
GCTTGCTGCTGGTTCCAAATGAATTGGACCTTGCACCCCACATGGTTTCCTCATGTACTAGGATCCCCATGTGTCTCCTCCATGATTCGGATCATTGATTCACACCATGATCAGAACTAACAACACACACACACCATGATCCACCATTGATCACTATCCCAATTAGTGGCCTCTAACTTCCATCCCACATGGATGAGTTAGATCAACTAAGATCCGCCCTTATCTCAGGGTCCTGATCCTTAGTTTACATCACAACATATGGTCTTCAAGGGGCGTGCCATACTTGGCCTTAACCGCACCACAAGAGACAGAAACATAACCTTGAAGTAATTATAAATCAGTTACCTATACATGATCTGATTAGATCAAGTGCCTTTCCTTATTATGTTCGGCCATGCTCCTCCAGTGCACTCCTCTATCAATCCTTATCACATACCTCCTGTATTGATAAGATACATTCATGGGTCGTACCCCTGATCCCTTCCATGGAACTTCCATGAACCCAGTTTCTACACTGCATCCACCTTCAAGGCTATTCATGCCATTGTGAGGGAAGTCCGGACTTCTCCCTTCTCTCCTGGGTATTTGCGTGTGTTCCCAAGATACAGGGGAAGCATAGGACGTGTTCATCCGTGGTGAAAACCTACCACATGAAACTGCCCTCCCACACACCTCTCTCCTTAAGGCTGTCTTGGCCTTTGGGAATGAATTCCGGTCATCTACCTTCTTTCCTCACCATTTGCGTGTTTTCTCAGGACCTGTAGGATGCTTTGGGTGATAACAATCACGGATCAAAACCACCAGAAAGTCGTTCATAACTTCCCCCCTTGATCTCTCCCAAAACTGCCTCTTTATGACCTTCACACCACCATGGGTCTTGGATTGGGAATCCGACCAACTCTCTGTCTTTTCTCTGTGTTTATTTGTGTTTCAGGGTGTAGGAGGAAGCCCTGGCGTGCCTGTTAAGGCACGGACTTGCCTGCCTTTTATAGAAGAAGGGGCAGTTACCTTTCCAAAAGTTGAACCCTTTCGGTATCATTTCTGGCAATTGATTTAATCAATGGTCCAGATCATACCCATTCGCCTCAGGCAGTTTCCAGACGCCCTGGGCTTGCCAATCCGCTCCTGGACAAGTACAAACAAGCCCACACGGATTGCCCAAGCTCCTTGATGTGCCCCAGTCTATGGACCAGACCGATCAGAACATTCCAGACGTCCCAGCTGAGGTTCATCCTACCGATCAGATCAGACAGATCCACAGGGCCGTCTATCGGCTCGACCCGCGAACGTCCGGATTGGAGCTTCGTCCAGATCCTCGACCAGATGCTCGAACTGACCGAACTGAAGTCCGTCTCTCCCGGCCAACTCGACAAGCCAAGACTGATAGCCAAGCCAGACTTGACTTGGATCATGCCAGACTTGAGAAGAATCATGCCAGACTTGAGAATGATCATGCCAGACTTGAAAAAGATCATGCCAGACTTGACTTGGATCATGAGGTTTCACACAATGATCGAGACTTCTCTCTTTTAGCTCGATTGGCTCGTACCGCATGTACCGACGACCGTGCTGATGATCTCTCTACCTTGTTCGATCCAATCATGGACTTTTCCTTTGGATATTTCTCTAAGGCAAGGATCCTTAAGCTATCAGAAGACTTGGGTTTTGTTGGAATGCAACTTGTCCGATCAGAACGCCCCGCGGCCTTAGCAGAACGTCCTGCGGCCCTTGCTGATCGTCCCGCCAATGTGACTGTCCTTACCGCCTTGGACTTAGCCGGTTCAGATGCATCTGGATGGAAGCAGATCAGTCACATTAATTAAATCTTGTCTTTATTTTCATTTAATGACTAGATCTAGATCTAGATCTACTTTTCATTTAATTCCTAGATCTACAAAACTCTATAAGTATGAAACTCTTTTCATTTGAATAATCAGAAAATCGTTTTTGTCTAAAGTTTGAGTTAACCTCTTTGTTCTTCGTTTAGAACTTGTTCTTAGTTTCTTTGTGAGTCATATCCAAGTAAACACTTCCTCAAATCGTTGGTCTTGTGAGTCATATCAAGCAACGACGAGAGATTCTTCATTTGGTGGACCTGTGAGTTCATATCAAGCACCATCTGAAGTTGGGAATATCGAAGGCCATTCCACAACCTTCGTGCGACCCTTCAATCCATCCAGTTCTCCATCTGGAGTTCATATCCAAATTTGATCCATTCGAGTGAGCCGATCTTAGGGTCCTTCAAGTGGTATCAGAGCCACTCATTTGGTATCTTCTAAATCATTCATCTTTCTCATCTTCCATTTATAAATCATAAACACTTCTTCTTCTATCTATCTTGAATCCGGGCCCCTCATTACCATCCTCTATCTATAAAAAAAAAAAGATCTATCTATAAAAAAAAAAATGAATTCGAAAAGTTTGATTTGTGGATTGGTGGTGGAAGAGAAAGCCTGCTGGCTGAGGAGAAATCCAGCCTTTGAGGTGGTTAAAACGGATTATCAAAACCAAAAATCTCTTATCTTTCTCTCTTTTAAAATTCCCTTGTGTTTGCTTGGATTTTGTCCATTGAGTTTCTTTGATTTGTTCTTCTTAGAACATTGAGTGAAAACCTGTTGTGTGACCATCCAAATTCTGAGAGAAACACGTGTGTGGGTGAGGATCAAACACTTGAGAGAGTGAGGATTTTTATCTAACGTTTTGTGTTTAAGACATTTCAGGAACCATGAGTAGTGATGATGAACGGAACCGTCCTGGAAACTCAGTTGCCGGATTGTCTAACCTTCAAATGCGTGCTTTGAATGATTCTATGTCTAACATGTTGAACGCAGGTTTAGATCAGATCCATCAGAGGCTTGATGAGATCCAGGCCAGCCAAGCTCCTTCTAGAGCCGGAGCAAGAAGAGACCTTCCGCGTAGGAACACTCGGTCTGACGATGAGATCCGAGAGGAGGATGATCAAGAGGACGAGGCCAGATCAGCATACCGTCAAAGAAGAGGTCCTAGAACCCGAGATCCAGGTGATGTCAACCCTTTTGCTAGAAATGAACGTACTAATGATAGCCTAAGTGGATTGAAACTAAAAATCCCACCTTTTGAGGGTAAAAATGATCCTGATGTTATTCTTGAATGGGAAAGAAAATTGAATATGTCTTTGATTGTCAAAACTTTTCTGAACTTAAGAAAGTTAGACTAGCTGTTACTGAATTCTCTGGCTATGCTATTAATTGGTATGATCAAGTTGTGACCCTTAGGAGGAGAACAGGTGAGAGACCGATTGAGACATGCGATGAGTTTTCCATGCTGATGAGGAGACGATTTGTTCCTGCTCATTATCACCAAGACCTCCACCAGAAACTCAGATGCTTGCTTCAAGGCACTAAGTCCGTGGAAGACTACCACCAGGAGATGGAAACTTTGATGATCAAGGCTGATGTAGACGAGCCCAAGGACGCCACTATGGCTAGGTTCCTCTCTGGCCTTAACCGAGACATCCAAGACCGTATGTAGCTTCAAGAGTATGGTAGTGTGGAACAGATGCTACACAAGGCCATCTTAATCGAGCAACAAGTTAAAAGGAAGAGTTTCTCAAAGCCGGCCATTACCTCTAAACCGGCCTACTCTCCTAGACCGGCTTTTGCTCTTAAGCCAAGCTACCAAGACAAAGGTAAGTCTTCTTCCACAACACATAATGCTTTTAAAACTGATGTCCCTGCTCGTGATGAGAAAGGAAAGGCAGTTGATACTTCTGGCCGAGCAAGAGACATCAGGTGTTTCAAATGTCAAGGTCTAGGACATTTTGCCAAAAACTGTCCCAACCAACGAGTGATGATTCTTACGGAGAATGGAGAAGTTGAATCTGAGGATGAGCAGGAGAACAAAGAAGATCTTCGTCCTATCTTTGATGAAGAGGACGAGTCCTTTGGATATCCGCATCAAGGGCCACTACTCGTTTCTAGGAAAGGCATGGTCGAGTCTATTTTCGATGAGACGGACGACCGCTTGGTCGATGGTTCCGACCCAGCCTTTGATGATGAGTCCGACCCGATCTATGATGAGGAGCCTTGCTTTGACTATCCAGCTCATGGTCCTCTACTTGTCACAAGAAGAACTCTGAGTGTCCAACCCAAAAACAATGAAAAGGAACAAAGGGAGAATCTCTTTCATTCTCGATGTTTAGTTTCTGAAAAGGTTTGCTCTTTGATTATTGATGGTGGGAGTTGTACTAATGTTGCTAGTGACACTCTTGTCAGGAAACTAGGACTTGCTACTCGGCCTCTCTCTCGTCCTTTCAGGTTGGAATGGCTAAACGAGGCTGGAGAACAGTATGTGAAAGAGCAAGTCACTGTCCCTATTACCATTGGCCGATATGAGGACGAGGTCGTTTGCAACGTTCTTCCTATGGACGCATGCCACATTCTCTTGGGCCGGCCATGGCAATTTGATAAGAGAGCCGTGCATGATGGCTTCACAAACCGACACTCCTTTGATCATAAAGGGAAGAAGATCACGCTTGTTCCTTTGACACCTTTGGAGGTTCATCAAGATCAGATCCAGCTCAAGAGGAACCGTGACAAGGAAACCAAGCCAGATGAACCTGAATCATCCCAACGGAACTCCAATTTCTATATCAAACAAAGTCAGGTCAAGAGATCTCTTTACTCTCAAAAGCCATTTCTTTTACTTGTGTACAAAGAATCTCTTATGGCTTCTTCTTCTGACCTTGCACCGGAGATTCCGAGTGAACTTTTAGATGTTTTGCAGAAGTATTCTGATGTTTTTCCAGATGAGAATCCTAAGGGATTACCTCCAGTACGAGGCATTGAGCATCAGATCGACCTTGTTCCAGGCGCGTCTTTACCAAACCGGCCAGCTTACCGTACCAATCCGGTAGAGACCAAGGAACTTCAGAAACAGATTGGTGACCTTCTTGAGAAAGGCTACATCCGGGAAAGCCTCAGTCCTTGTGCCGTTCCTGTCCTTCTCGTGCCCAAAAAGGATGGTTCTTGGCGCATGTGTGTGGACTGCCGTGCCATCAACAACATCACGGTAAAGTATAGGCATCCCATCCCTAGACTAGAGGTCATGCTTGATGAGTTGCATGGATCATGTGTCTTTTCTAAAATTGATTTGAAAAGTGGCTATCACCAGATTAGGATGAAGGAAGGTGATGAGTGGAAAACCGCATTTAACACCAAGTTAGGATTGTATGAATGGCTTGTTATGCCATTTGGTCTTACTAATGCACCTAGCACTTTCATGCGTTTGATGAATCATGTCTTGAGGTCATTCATAGGTCATTTTGTTGTTGTCTGCTTTGATGACATTCTTGTCTATAGCAAAAACCTTGAAGATCATAAGATGCATCTCAAATCTGTTCTTGAAGTTCTTAGGAAAGAAAAACTCTTTGCCAATCTTGGTAAATGCTCTTTTGGAACAGATCACGTGGTGTTCTTAGGTTTTGTTGTAGGTGCTGATGGACTTAGAGTGGACGAGGAGAAAATCAAAGCCATCCGAGACTGGCCAAGTCCTTCGACCGTGGGCGAGGTAAGAAGCTTTCATGGTCTGGCCGGTTTCTATAGACGGTTTGTTCCGGACTTCAGTTCCATTGCTGCTCCTATGACTGAAGTGATCAAGAAGAACGTCGGTTTCAAATGGGAACAAGCCCAAGAAAAAGCTTTTCAGATGTTAAAAGTGAAGTTGACTCATGCTCCTTTACTTGTACTTCCTGATTTTTCTAAAACTTTTGAGATTGAATGTGATGCTTCCGGAGTTGGGATTGGTGCTGTCTTGATGCAGGATAAGAAACCCATTGCTTACTTCAGTGAGAAGCTTGGAGGTGCCACACTCAACTACCCCACCTATGACCAGGAGCTATATCCGTTGGTGAGAGCTCTCCAAACGTGGCAACACTATCTTTGGCCTAAAGAGTTTGTTATCGACACGGACCACCAGTCCTTGAGACATCTTAAGGGTCAACAAAAACTGAACAAGAGACACGCACGTTGGGTTGAGTTCATTGAGACATTTCCTTATGTTATCAAGTACAAGCAAGGTAAGGAAAATGTTGTGGCTGATGCTTTGTCCCGAAGGTATACTCTTCTTTCAGCCCTTGAAACTAAACTACTTGGTTTTGAATTTATCAAAGACTTGTATGTGACTGATCCGGATTTCAAAGAAATATTTCAGAAATGTTCCAAAGTGGCTTATGGAAAATACTATCAAAGTTCTGGATTTTTGTTCTTTGATAACCGCTTGTGTGTGCCCCAATGTTCTTTGAGGGAGTTGTTTCTCAGGGAATCTCATGGAGGAGGTCTTATGGGACACTTTGGAGTCAAGAAGACATACAAGACGGTTTATGATCACTTCTACTGGCCAAGCTTGATGAAGGACGTTGAGAGGATTTGTGGCCGATGTGTGATCTGTAAGAAATCCAAAACCAAGACATCTAATCACGGTTTGTATTCGGCTCTACCCATTCCTTCTCATCCTTGGGTAGATATTTCTATGGATTTTGTTCTTGGTTTGCCTAGGACTAAAACTGGCCGAGACTCTATCTTTGTGGTTGTGGATAGGTTTTCAAAAATGGCTCATTTCATTCCATGTCATAAAACTGATGATGCTGTGCAAGTTGCTGAATTGTTCTTTAGGGAAATTGTTAGATTGCATGGTATGCCTAAGACCATTGTCTCTGATCGTGATGCTAAGTTCCTTAGCTATTTTTGGAAAACTTTGTGGTCTAAATTAGGAACCAGATTGATGTTCTCTACGACTTGTCACCCACAAACTGATGGCCAAACTGAAGTAGTGAATATAACTTTGTCTGCATTGCTTAGATCATTGGTTAAGAAAAACCTTAAGCATTGGGAAGAATGTTTGCCTCATGTTGAGTTTGCTTATAACCATGCTATGCATTCTGCTACAAAGTTCTCTCCTTTTGAAATCGTTTATGGCTTTAATCCCTTATCTCCACTTGATTTTTTGCCTTTACCTTTGAGTGAAAGAGTTAGCACAGATGGCAAAAGGAAAGCAGACACTATCAAGAAGTTATATGAGCAGGTTCATGCAAACATTGCAGCCAAAACCGAAAGGTACAAAAGATATGCCAACAGGAAGAGAAAGGAGGTGATATTTGAGGAGGGTGATCTTGTTTGGGTTCACTTGAGGAAGGAACGGTTTCCAGAAGAAAGAAAGTCTAAACTTATGCCTCGAGTCGATGGTCCATTTCAGATCCTTAGAAAGATCAATGACAATGGCTATCAGCTTGATTTGCAAGGTAAGTATGATATTTCTTCAAGCTTTAATGTGTCTGATCTTTCTCCTTTTCTTGTAGATGATCCAGATTTGTGGACAAATCTTTTTAAAGAAGGAGGGAATGATGTGCCCCAGTCTATGGACCAGACCGATCAGAACGTTCCAGACGTCCCAGTTGAGGTTCATCCTACCGATCAGATCAGACAGATCCACCGGGCCGTCTATCGGCTCGACCCGCGAACGTCCGGATTGGAGCTTCGTCCAGATCCTCGACCAGATGCTCGAACAGACCAAACTGAAGCCCGTCTCTCCCGGCCAACTCGACAAGCCAAGACTGATAGCCAAGCCAGACTTGACTTGGATCATGCCAGACTTGAGAAGGATCATGCCAGACTTGAGAATGATCATGCCAGACTTGAGAATGATCATGCCAGACTTGAGAAATATCATGCCAGACTTGAGAAAGATCATGCCAGACTTGACTTGGATCATGAGGTTTCACACAATGATCGAGACTTCTCTCTTTTAGCTCGATTGGCTCGTACCGCATGTACCGACGACCGTGCTGATGATCTCTCTACCTTGTTGGATCAATCATGGACTTTTCCTTTGGACATTTCTCTAAGGCAAGGATCCTTAAGCTATCAGAAGACTTGGGTTTTGTTGGAACGCAACTTGTCCGATCAGAACGCCCCGCGGCCTTAGCAGAACGTTCTGCGGCCCTTGCTGATCGTCCCGCCAATGTGACTGTCCTTACCGCCTTGGACTTAGCCGGTTCAGATGCATCTGGATGGAAGCCGATCAGTCACATTAATTAAATCTTGTCTTTATTTTCGTTTAATGACTAGATCTAGATCTACTTTTCATTTAATTCCTAGATCTACAAAACTCTATAAGTATGAAACTCTTTTCATTTGAATAATCAGAAAGTCGTTTTTGTCTGAAGTTTGAGTTAAACTCTTTGTTCTTCGTTTAGAACTTGTTCTTAGTTTCTTGGTGAGTCATATCCAAGTAAACACTTCCTCAAATAGTTGGTCTTGTGAGTCATATCAAGCTACAACGAGAGATTCTTCATTTGGTGGACTTGTGAGTCATATCAAGCACCATCTGAAGTTGGGAATATCGAAGGCCATTCCGCAACCTTCGTGCGACCTTTCAATCCATCCAGTTCTCCATCTGGAGTTCATATCCAAATCTGATCCATTTGAGTGAGTCGATCTTAGGGTCCTTCACTCCTGGCTCAATCCCAAGAACCAACCAGCCCATCGGTACACCCGGGTCGCCCACATGGCCTGGCCACTGTCCAGACCCGGCCCAACTGCCCATGACTTGAACACTCTGTCCATCTGTGTTGAGCTGATCCCCAGCTGACCCAGCTGAGTGAGCTAGACCATCCAGTTCAGGGAGCTGACCTACACTTCAGTGAGCTACATTGAGCTGCACTACACTTCACCTAGCTGGTCGAGCTTGCTTACTACATCGCCCTGCTATTATACACTGTGTCCAGCTTGCTTCCTTTATCTTCTTCAATTCTTCTAAGTCCCTTGGTGTATTTACAGACCTATACTTAGAGTTCCCATGATCCATTCTGATCACCCACTTCAATCGAGGTTCACCTGGATCTCGTCCAGCTACCAGCTCGCTTGTCCAGCTCCTTTGAGCTTGCATCTGCCTTATTTTGGATAAGTTCCAGCTACCTGATTCCCTTAACCACGTTTTGGACCATGACACGCTTGTCTTTAGGTCATGTGACCTGACTGGTGCGTCTCCTCACACTAAAGTCTGTCCGGACGATCCTATCCAGGATCGGGGACATGACAATTCTCCCCCACTTAGGATGGATTCGTCCTCGAATCCTGTGGTGTTGCCGTCTTGTCTGAAGACAAAAGATTCCAACCGAATTCTTTGCATCCAGAACATAGAGCATGCTCGATTGGTTCTTCCTAACCAATTCGTTGCCTCTCCCTCCTTGTCCCTCCTCACTGATCACATCTTGATCACCATCTACACAAGTCTCCCCCACTTGATAGAGATTTTACCCAAAATCTTATCAAGTGATCCATCAAGCACCCATACAAACACATGACTTGTGTCACTGACCCAACTCTCCAGGTTGCGTTCCTAGTAGACACCAAGTCCATGTAGAACACTTTAGTTCCATGACTAGATCAAATTCAGTCGCTAGGAACATACTGCGTACTCAAGTCTTAGAAGATTCAACCAATTTCAAAGCCACTCGATGCACCAGCCAAGTCCTAGTGAACATGTTCCAATCTTTAAGTTGATCACTCTACCATCAGTCCTAACAGATTGTTTTGTTCCATTAAGTCCTTCCCGGACAATAAGGTTTATGATTCCAGCCCCCAATTACTGGATCATTCCTTAACCAGCCACAGCCTCTCCCAGCTTGGCCATATTGCCATCTTAGCCCTTACAAGACTAAACCGCCTCAACTTGACTTCTGTCCTAACTGGACTTTGTCATATTTTGATCCTGGTCCATTTAGGACGTGATCATATTCCAGTCCTGGTCCACTCAGGGACTAGACCGTTACACCCCGACCATAGGTCCATCTCCGAGTAGGTCGTGTCCTGATCCTCATCCTTTGACGGACTTGATCATAATGCGGTTCTGGTCCACTCCAGGACTCAACCGTCTCACCCCAACCATAGGTCAATCTCCGACTTGGTTGTGCTGCGATCCTCATCCCTCACTGGACTTGATCGACTTCAGCTCAGCCATCTTAGCTGGTGCCATTCTATATGGACTTTTAGATAATGGGGCCGTTCCAGGTTTCAATTCAATGATGAATGGGTCAGCCCTATCAGGGGGAATGCCCTGTAGTGCCCCAAACACTTCCTGAAATTCCCGAACCAACGGTATACCCTCTGGGTCACAGGCCCCTACAACCTCATCAGTGTAAATGGTAACCAAAAAGGCCTCACAACCATTTCCAAGTATCTGTTCTACTTGGACTGCTGAAACCACCAAACTACGACTTGGTTGGCTTGATTCCTTGGTACTTAATCGGGGGTCCAAACTCGTTCTCAAGTTGCACCCTTCCCCGGTGACAATCTAGAGTTGCCCGATACTTTCCCAACATGTCCATGCCCAAGATCACTTCATGATGCTTGAGGGGGACAACAATCAGATCTATAGGCATCAGCCTATCCAAGACCACCACAGGGATGTCCTTTACCAGACCGAGTGAGTTCATAACTTGTCCTACTCACTCGTTCAGGACCGTCCCATGTTCCATACTGGAACAAACCTTTTCCAATCATACTTGGACTCACAAAACTATGTGTAGCTCCAGTATCAAATAATGTGTTTCCACACCACCGATCATTAAGTACTTAGATGAGTAGGATCTCGGTTTGATCACACATTTGGAAAATGTCCCATACCATTCTCCAAAGCATCACACATCTGTGAACGTCCCATACCATTCACAAAAGTGTTTATAGTATACCTCAATCCTCATCATACTAAGATACTTAACATCATGTTTCCAATTCCTCTTAGAATTGATCCATTCCATTCACTCAATCTTAAGGAATCCTACCTTGACTTACACTGAGTCCAAGCTGATCCAAATGAGTGCATGATTTGCCCACCGGCCGCCCTCACTAGTCTCGAATTATCCCCAGAACAGAGGCAGAACAGACCCTTTCCGACCAGTTCCGGACTCACAAAACTATGTGTAGCCCCTGTGTCGAAAAGCACGTGGGTTTCAACACCACCAATCATGAGGGTCCCTATAAGAGACCCACATCAGAATCCCCTAGACACTCTAGGTTCCAGACCAAGCATTCTATTGAATGTAAACAGATAAATTCAGAAATTACCAGAGATCGAATCAAACGATCCAGAAGCGCTGTCGTCTCGGTACAGCTCATACACCCTTGGTGTTGTGGTCGGCCTGCTCTGGGTCGACTTTCCCGTGTCTCCACGACCCTTCCCTTGTCCTCCTTGCGGCTTAGGACATTCACTTTGGAAGTGTCCGCTTTGGCCGCAATGGAAACAAGTCCGAGAGCCGCTGCCACTGGATTGGCCCTGAGTCCGGCATGGTCGAGTGCAATCTCGGACGGAATGATCCAAGCTGCCACATCTCACACAAGCTCCCATGGCTTTCCAGCATTCACCTGGATGGTTCTTACCACACTTGGGACATTCAGGTCGTCCACAAGAGGCATTGCCTCCGTCAACCTGGTCCCACTTCCTCTTTCGGTCGTTAGTCTTACCCATTGGGACAGACTGCGAGTTTGTCTTAAGCTTGGCTTCCTCGGCCAAGTTAGACTCCAAAAGAGCTACACGTTCAACCAGCTCTCCGACGGTGCTGAAGGTGCGGATCGAACAGTGAGTTCTCAGCTCCGGCCTTAAGCCTCGAATGAACCGACGAACCTGGACTGTCTCGTCCTCATGTTCCCTTCCTACAAAACGTCGGAGCCGGTTGAACTCCTCTTCGTACTCACGTACGGCCCTGCGGCCTTGGGTAAGGTCTAGGAATCTTCCTTCCAGACGGTCCCAAGCCTCTGCAGGAAAGTATTTGCGGTTGAATTCATCTTCAAAATCCGTAAAACTCTGGAGACTTCCATTGGTGCGCTTGTTCACAGCCAGCCACCAATTATGTGCGTCCCCTTCCAGGAAGTGAACCGCAATGTCTCTCTTGTAATCCTCAGGACAACGAGTTGAGCTGAAGTTTCGGACTATCCTACTCCTCCACTCGTCTGCCTCAATAGGATCGGTGCTTCTTGAGAAATGCTTCGTCCCTAGACGGGAGATGTGCTGAAGCAAACTCAGATAGTCCACCTTTTTCCCGGTCCTTTCTGGTGGATCAATCTCGATCACCTCGACCGTTTCCACAACTAGACCATTGGTGTTGGGGACGGTCGTAGTCACAGGCGTAGCTTGGCCAACTGAGGAGTTCACTAATGGCGTGAACAGTTGGGCCATAGCCGCCACCTGAGTCCCCATTATCTTCATGGCCTCTAACAAGTCCTCTTTGGACAGTGTTGCGGTTACATTGGCCGTACCATTGGCCACTTTCTCACGCTGGCCACCATCACGGTTAGCGTTCGAGGATTCCACTTCCTCATCACTCTCCTGATGTTCCTGACCATCCTGTTGCGTCCCCGTAAGATTAGCCTGATCAGTTGGCAACACATTTTCAGTGTTAGCCGCGGCCGGATCGGTTTGCAAACCGGACAGATTAGTTCCGTCCACGGCCACTTGACTAGACTGACCGGCCATTCTCTTACTTCTTCGGGACTTTCCCGATTTACTTTTTCCAGCCTAAGGATTCAGACAATGTTAGTAAAAACACACTAACATAAACAGAACAAAACAATCCCTAGACTAAGCAATCAAACCTCACCGTGAGACCTAATCAGCTGGCTGCGTGTGTGTGTGTGGACTACATAACCCAACTATCCTAGAATCAACCTGGCTCTGATACCAACTTGTAAGACCCGTTCCTGGTCTCTTGACCCAACTGGATACGAATGCTTACTTAGTAATTTCTTTGCTTGTTTGATCTATTTTAAGTCTTTTATTTACTAAGTCATATTCGGACGAGTGGAGAACCAGGTTGGTTCAAAACTTCAAGTCCACACGATGTCCTGAGGATTACCAGAAGGACATAGAAGTACACTTCCTGGAGGGAGATGCACATAATTGGTGGTTAACTTTGGACAAGCGTACCAATGGTACCATTGAGCACTTTGCTGACTTTGAGGTTGAGTTCAACAATAAGTACTTTCCTGCTGAGGCGTGGGATCGTTTGGAGTCCAAGATCCTGGACTTGACTCAGGGACGGAGGACTGTTCGTGAGTATGAAGAAGAGTTCAACCGACTCAGGAGGTATGTGGGAAGAGAACTGGAGGATGAGAAGGTTCAAGTCTGAAGGTTCATCTGAGGCCTAAGGGTGGAACTTTGAACCTACTGTTCTGTTTGTAAGTTCCACACGGTTTCTGAGTTGGTTGAGAGGATGGCCTTGCTGGAGACCAACCTCACCGAGGAGGGTAAGCAGAAGCTGAAGAGTGTGGTGGTATCCTCGGGTCAGATTGGTGACAAGAAGAGGAAGAGGGACTCGACCGAGGAGGCTAAAACCTCAAGTGGTAGGTCAGAGTGCCCTAAGTGTGGTCGATACCACGGTGGAGAGTGCTGGAAGGCCATGGGTGCCTGTACTCGATGTGGTAAGATGGATCACTCAGCCAAGGATTGTTCAAGCCCGTTGGGTGAGTCCAGGACCTGTCACCACTGCGGCCAGAAGGGCCACTACCGCAGGGATTGCCCTAAGTTGCAAGGCAACCAAAGTAAGGGACGTGGAGAGGCTAGCAGGCCAGTCCAGGGACGAGGCCAGACCTCAACACCTCGTGTGTATGAGCTATCCAAGGATGTGGATGGGACTCAGCCTTTCCAAGCGATCACTGGTAACATTCTAGACTACTACTTTTACAATTCCAGTAGAATTGCATAGTATGGAACCTAGGATGGATAGATATACTTTGATGGGTCTTGTGTAGGGACCTTAAGTATTGGTGGTGTGGAAACACACACATTATTTGATACTGGAGCTAAATATAGTTTTGTGAGTCCAAGTATGATAGGAAAAGGTTTGTTCCAGTATGGAACATGGGATGGTCCTGAACGAGTGAGTGCGACCGGAGGGCAAGTTATGAACTCACTCGGTCTGGTTAAGGACATCCCTGTGGTGATCTTGGATAGGCCGATGCCTATAGATCTGATTGTTGTCCCCCTCAAGCATCATGAAGTGATCATGGGCATGGACTGGTTGGGAAAGTATCGGGCAACTCTAGATTGTCACCGGGGAAGGGTGCAACTTGACAACGAGTTTGGACCCCCGATTAAGTACCAAGGAATCAAGCCAACCTCTTGTAGTTTGGTGGTTTCAGCAGTCCAAGTAGAACGGATGCTTGGAAATGGTTGTGAGGCCTTTTTGGCTACCATTTACACTGATGAGGTTGTAGGGGCCTGTGACCCAGAGGGTATACTGTTGGTTCGGGAATTTCAGGATGTGTTTGGGGCACTACAGGGCATTCCCCCTGATAGGGCTGACCCATTCATCATTGAAATGGAACCTGGAACGGCCCCATTATCAAAAAGTCCATATAGAATGGCACCAGCTGAGATGGCAGAGCTGAAGAAGCAACTTGAGGAGTTGCTTGAGAAGGGGTTCATACGCCCTAGTGTATCACCTTGGGGAGCACCAGTCCTATTTGTTAAGAAAAAGGATGGTAGCTTTAGGTTGTGCATTGATTATAGGGGTTTGAACAGGGTGACTGTGAAGAACAAGTACCCTTTACCCAGGATTGATGAGTTGTTGGATCAACTCTATGGAGCCAAGTGGTTCTCCAAGATTGACCTGGCCTCTGGGTATCATCAGATCCAACAACTTGGAGCCAAGTGGTTCTCCAAGTTGTTGGATCAACTTCGTGGAGCCAAGTGGTTCTCCGACTTGGTTGTGCTGCTATCCTCATCCCTCACTGGACTTGATCGACTTCAGCTCAGCCATCTTAGCTGGTGCCATTCTATATGGACTTTTAGATAATGGGGCCGTTCCAGGTTTCAATTCAATGATGAATGGGTCAGCCCTATCAGGGGGAATGCCCTGTAGTGCCCCAAACACTTCCTGAAATTCCCGAACCAACGGTATACCCTCTGGGTCACAGGCCCCTACAACCTCATCAGTGTAAATGGTAACCAAAAAGGCCTCACAACCATTTCCAAGTATCTGTTCTACTTGGACTGCTGAAACCACCAAACTACGACTTGGTTGGCTTGATTCCTTGGTACTTAATCGGGGGTCCAAACTCGTTCTCAAGTTGCACCCTTCCCCGGTGACAATCTAGAGTTGCCCGATACTTTCCCAACATGTCCATGCCCAAGATCACTTCATGATGCTTGAGGGGGACAACAATCAGATCTATAGGCATCAGCCTATCCAAGACCACCACAGGGATGTCCTTTACCAGACCGAGTGAGTTCATAACTTGTCCTACTCACTCGTTCAGGACCGTCCCATGTTCCATACTGGAACAAACCTTTTCCAATCATACTTGGACTCACAAAACTATGTGTAGCTCCAGTATCAAATAATGTGTTTCCACACCACCGATCATTAAGTACTTAGATGAGTAGGATCTCGGTTTGATCACACATTTGGAAAATGTCCCATACCATTCTCCAAAGCATCACACATCTGTGAACGTCCCATACCATTCACAAAAGTGTTTATAGTATACCTCAATCCTCATCATACTAAGATACTTAACATCATGTTTCCAATTCCTCTTGGAATTGATCCATTCCATTCACTCAATCTTAAGGAATCCTACCTTGACTTACACTGAGTCCAAGCTGATCCAAATGAGTGCATGATTTGCCCACCGGCCGCCCTCACTAGTCTCGAATTATCCCCAGAACAGAGGCAGAACAGACCCTTTCCGACCAGTTCTGGACTCACAAAACTATGTGTAGCCCCTGTGTCGAAAAGCACGTGGGTTTCAACACCACCAATCATGAGGGTCCCTATAAGAGACCCACATCAGAATCCCCTAGACACTCTAGGTTCCAGACCAAGCATTCTATTGAATGTAAACAGATAAATTCAGAAATTACCAGAGATCGAATCAAACGATCCAGAAGCGCCGTCGTCTCGGTACAGCTCATACACCCTTGGTGTTGTGGTCGGCCTGCTCTGGGTCGACTTTCCCGTGTCTCCACGACCCTTCCCTTGTCCTCCTTGCCGCTTAGGACATTCACTTTGGAAGTGTCCGCTTTGGCCGCAATGGAAACAAGTCCGAGAGCCGCTGCCACTGGATTGGCCCTGAGTCCGGCTTGGTCGAGTGCAATCTCGGATGGAATGATCCAAGCTGCCACATCTCACACAAGCTCCCATGGCCTTCCAGCATTCACCTGGATGGTTCTTACCACACTTGGGACATTCAGGTCGTCCACTAGAGGCCTTGCCTCCGTCAACCTGGTCCCACTTCCTCTTTCGGTCGTTAGTCTTACCCATTGGGACAGACTGCGAGTTTGTCTTAAGCTTGGCTTCCTCGGCCAAGTTAGACTCCAAAAGAGCTACACGTTCAACCAGCTCTCCGACGGTGCTGAAGGTGCGGATCGAACAGTGAGTTCTCAGCTCCGGCCTTAAGCCTCGAATGAACCGACGAACCTGGACTGTCTCGTCCTCAAGTTCCCTTCCAACAAAACGTCGGAGCCAGTTGAACTCCTCTTCGTACTCACGTACGGCCCTGCGGCCTTGGGTAAGGTCTAGGAATCTTCCTTCCAGACGGTCCCAAGCCTCTGCAGGAAAGTATTTGCGGTTGAATTCATCTTCAAAATCCGCAAAACTCTGGAGACTTCCATTGGTGCGCTTGTTCACAGCCAGCCACCAATTATGTGCGTTTCCTTCCAGGAAGTGAACCGCAATGTCTCTCTTGTAATCCTCAGGACAACGAGTTGAGCTGAAGTTTCGGACTATCCTACTCCTCCACTCGTCTGCCTCAATAGGATCGGTGCTTCTTGAAAAATGCTTCGTCCCTAGACGGGAGATGTGCTGAAGCAAACTCAGATAGTCCACCTTTTTCCCGGTCCTTTCTGGTGGATCAATCTCGATCACCTCGACCGTTTCCACAACTGGACCATTGGTGTTGGGGACGGTCGTAGTCACAGGCGTAGCTTGGCCAACTGAGGAGTTCACTAATGGCGTGAACAGTTGGGCCATAGCCGCCACCTGAGTCCCCATTACCTTCATGGCCTCTAACAAGTCCTCTTTGGACAGTGTTGCGGTTACATTGGCCGTACCATTGGCCACTTTCTCACGCTGGCCACCATCACGGTTAGCGTTCGAGGATTCCACTTCCTCATCACTCTCCTGATGTTCCTGACCATCCTGTTGCGTCCCCGTAAGATTAGCCTGATCAGTTGGCAACACATTTTCAGTGTTAGCCGCGGCCGGATCGGTTTGCAAACCGGACAGATTAGTTCCGTCCACGGCCACTTGACTAGACTGACCGGCCATTCTCTTACTTCTTCGGGACTTTCCCGATTTACTTTTTCCAGCCTAAGGATTCAGACAATGTTAGTAAAAATACACTAACATAAACAGAACAAAACAATCCCTAGACTAAGCAATCAAACCTCACCGTGAGACCTAATCAGCTGGCTGCGTGTGTGTGTGTGGACTACATAACCCAACTATCCTAGAATCAACCTGGCTCTGATACCAACTTGTAAGACCCATTCCTGGTGTCTTGACCCAACTGGATACGAATGCTTACTTAGTAATTTCTTTGCTTGTTTGATCCATTTTAAGTCTTTTATTTACTAAGTCATATTCGGACGAGTGGAGAACCAGGTTGGTTCGAAACTTCAAGTCCATACGATGTCCTGAGGATTACCAGAAGGACATAGAAGTACACTTCATGGAGGGAGATGCACATAATTGGTGGTTAACTTTGGACAAGCGTACCAATGGTACCATTGAGCACTTTGCTGACTTTGAGGTTGAGTTCAACAATAAGTACTTTCCTGCTGAGGCGTGGGATCGTTTGGAGTCCAAGATCCTGGACTTGACTCAGGGACGGAGGACTGTTCGTGAGTATGAAGAAGAGTTCAACCGACTCAGGAGGTATGTGGGAAGAGAACTGGAGGATGAGAAGGTTCAAGTCCGAAGGTTCATCTGAGGCCTAAGGGTGGAACTTTGAACCTACTGTTCTGTTTGTAAGTTCCACACGGTTTCTGAGTTGGTTGAGAGGATGGCCTTGCTGGAGACCAACCTCACCGAGGAGGGTAAGCAGAAGCTGAAGAGTGTGGTGGTATCCTCGGGTCAGATTGGTGACAAGAAGAGGAAGAGGGACTCGACCGAGGAGGCTAAAACCTCAAGTGGTAGGTCAGAGTGCCCTAAGTGTGGTCGATACCACGGTGGAGAGTGCTAGAAGGCCATGGGTGCCTGTACTCGATGTGGTAAGATGGATCACTCAGCCAAGGATTGTTCAAGCCCGTTGGGTGAGTCCAGGACCTGTCACCACTGCGGCCAGAAGGGCCACTACCGCAGGGATTGCCCTAAGTTGCAAGGCAACCAAAGTAAGGGACGTGGAGAGGCTAGCAGGCCAGTCCAGGGATGAGGCCAGACCTCAACACCTCGTGTGTATGAGCTATCCAAGGATGTGGATGGGACTCAGCCTTTCCAAGCGATCACTGGTAACATTCTAGACTACTACTTTTACAATTCCAGTAGAATTGAATGGTATGGAACCTAGGATGGATAGATATACTTGATGGGTCTTGTGTAGGGACCTTAAGTATTGGTGGTGTGGAAACACACACATTATTTGATACTGGAGCTAAATATAGTTTTGTGAGTCCAAGTATGATAGGAAAAGGTTTGTTCCAGTATGGAACATGGGATGGTCCTGAACGAGTGAGTGCGACCGGAGGGCAAGTTATGAACTCACTCGGTCTGGTTAAGGACATCCCTGTGGTGATCTTGGATAGGCCGATGCCTATAGATCTGATTGTTGTCCCCCTCAAGCATCATGAAGTGATCTTGGGCATGGACTGGTTGGGAAAGTATCGGGCAACTCTAGATTGTCACCGGGGAAGGGTGCAACTTGACAACGAGTTTGGACCCCCGATTAAGTACCAAGGAATCAAGCCAACCTCTTGTAGTTTGGTGGTTTCAGCAGTCCAAGTAGAACGGATGCTTGGAAATGGTTGTGAGGCCTTTTTGGCTACCATTTACACTGATGAGGTTGTAGGGGCCTGTGACCCAGAGGGTATACCGTTGGTTCGGGAATTTCAGGATGTGTTTGGGGCACTACAGGGCATTCCCCCTGATAGGGCTGACCCATTCATCATTGAATTGGAACCTGGAACGGCCCCATTATCAAAAAGTCCATATAGAATGGCACCAGCTGAGATGGCAGAGCTGAAGAAGCAACTTGAGGAGTTGCTTGAGAAGGGGTTCATACGCCCTAGTGTATCACCTTGGGGAGCACCAGTCCTATTTGTTAAGAAAAAGGATGGTAGCTTTAGGTTGTGCATTGATTATAGGGGTTTGAACAGGGTGACTGTGAAGAACAAGTACCCTTTACCCAGGATTGATGAGTTGTTGGATCAACTCCGTGGAGCCAAGTGGTTCTCCAAGATTGACCTGGCCTCTGGGTATCATCAGATCCCCATTGCACCAGATGATGTGAGGAAGACAGCGTTCCGAACTAGGTATGGCCACTATGAGTTTGTGGTTATGCCGTTCGGACTGACCAATGCACCTGCTGCATTCATGAAGATGATGAACGGCATCTTCAGGGAATACTTGGACGGGTTTGTGATCATCTTCATTGATGACGTACTCGTGTATTCCAAGACAAAGGAGGACCATGAAAGACACCTTAGGGCGGTGTTGGGCCGCCTGAGAGAACAGAGGCTCTTTGCTAAACTAAGCAAGTGTAGTTTCTGGCAGAAGAGCATTGGGTTCCTTGGACATGTGGTGTCTGATAAAGGAGTCTCAGTGGATCAAGATAAGATCAAATGTATCCAGGAATGGCCACAGCCAAAGAATGCTACGGAAGTTAGAAGCTTCTTAGGGTTGGCTGGTTATTACAGGAAATATGTTAAGGGGTTCTCGAGCATAGCTCAACCTATGACTAAGCTGACAGGCAAGGACGTGAGGTTCACATGGTCTGAGGAGTGTGCGAAAAGTTTTGCAGCACTCAAGAACATGTTGACTAATGCACCTGTCCTGGTGTTGCCTGAGGCTGATCAGCCTTATGTGGTGTATACGGATGCGTCCATAACCGGTCTTGGTTGTGTTTTGACACAACATGGGAAGGTGATAGCCTATGCTTCCCGACAGTTAAGGAAGCATGAGGGTAACTATCCGACCCATGATTTGGAGATGGCTGCAGTAGTATTTGCATTAAAGATATGGAGATCATATCTTTATGGCGCCAGGGTGCAAATACTCACAGACCATAAGAGCTTGAAGTACATATTCACTCAGCCTGAGTTAAACTTAAGGCAGAGGAGGTGGATGGAGTTTGTTGCAGATTATGATCTGGACATAGCTTATCATCCTGGGAAAGCTAACCTAGTGGCTGATGCTTTGAGCCGCAGAAGGGCTGAAGTGTCATCTGAGAGGGAGGCGGATGAACTGGAAGGGATGATCAGGTCCTTGAACCTCAACACCTTGGTTGGTTTAGATGAGCCATTGGGGTTGGAGGCAGTGAACCAGGCCGATCTCCTGACCAGGATCAGGCAAGCACAGGGCCTGGATGCAAAATCTAAAGAAGGTAGCCGCCAATGACAAGACCGAGTACCAGACAACTGACAATGGTACCATCTTGGTCAATGGGAGGGTCAGTGTTCCTAATGATAAGGAACTCAAAGAAGAGATTATGAGACAGGCTCATAAGTGTAAGTTTTCAGTTCATCCTGGACTGAACAAGATGTATAGGGATCTGAAAAGGTACTACCATTGGGTGAGGATGAAATCTGATGTTGCAAAGTGGGTGGCTAAGTGTCCCACTTGTCAACTGGTGAAGGCAGAACATCAGGTTCCCAGTGTTCTACTTCAGAACCTACCCATACCAGAATGGAAATGGGATCACATCACAATGGATTTTGTGACTGGGTTTCCCACGACCAGGAATAAGAGAGATGCAGTATGGGTTGTGGTTGATCGGCTAACCAAGTCGGCTCATTTCCTGCCTATCAAGAAAGGGGATGGGGTCGACAGGATTGTGCAAGTGTACCTAGACGAGATAGTGAGGTTGCATGGTGTTCCAGCAAGCATTGTCTCGGACAGGGATCCAAGATTTACATCTTATTTCTGGCAGGCTTTCCAAAAGGCCTTGGGAACCAGAGTGAATATGAGCACATCTTATCATCCTCAAACGGATGGGCAGTCTGAAAGGACAATCCAAACCTTAGAGGATATGCTAAGGGCGTGTGTGTTAGACTGGGGAAAGTCTTGGGAAAAACACTTACCCTTAGTGGAGTTTGCTTACAACAACAGCTTCCATACAAGCATTGGTATGTTGCCATATGAGGCTTTGTATGGTAGGCCGTGCAGGACCCCCCTATGCTGGACCCAAGTGGGGGAGCATAGCATGTTGGGTCCTGAGATTGTAGAACAGACCACTGAGAAGATCAGGATGGTCAAAGAGAAGATGAAAGAGGCGCAGGACCGCCAAAAGAGCTATGCAGACAAGCGTAGGAAACATCTTGAGTTTGAGGTCAATTACCTGGTGTATCTCAAGATGATTACCTTTAAGGGTAGGACCAGGGTTTCTGGACGAAAGAAACTGGATCCTAGGTACTTGGGTCCATTCAGGATCATAGAGAGAGTGGGTGCAGTGGCATACAAGTTGGACTTGCCATCAGCAATGGATGCATACCACAATGTGTTCCATGTATCCCAACTCCGGAAATGCTTGTCTGAACAAGACATTGTCTTGCCCGAGATTCCTGCTGACCTTGGTAAGGACCTAGCTTTGGAAACCTTGCCGTTTCGGATTGTGGATCGGTCAGAGAAAGCTATGAGAAAGAAGACAGTTCCCATGATCAAAATGGTGTGAGATTACAATGGTAAAGACCTCATCACTTGGGAAACAGAAGCAAAATGAAAGCTATGTATCCAGATTGGTACAGACAATTTCTTCCTGAGGAAACACTTAACATGGATTCGAGGACGAATCCCAAGTTAGTGGGGGAGAATTGTCATGTCCCCGATCCTAGATAGGATCACCCGGATGGGCCATGGTGCGGGGAGATGCACCAGTCAGGTCATTAGACCTTGAGACAAGCGTATCATGGTCCTGAATGAAGGTTAAGGGCATCAGTCAGCTGAGACTTAACCAGGATACGATGGAAACAAGGGTAAAGGAGTTGAGTGAGTGTTTAGGAAGCTGGACGAGTGTTGGTTTGAGTTCAATCAGCTCGGTTCAGCTGGTATTCAGTTCACCATGATCTGTTCAGCTCACAGGAGCTGGTGGACTAGCTCACTCAGCTGGGAACAGCTGGAGGTCAGCTCAATCCGGTGAACGGTGCGTTCTGGTTCGGATCAGTGTGGACAAGTCCGGGACGGTTACTGGGCGAGCCGATGGTCCGGGTGCAGGACGGTTCGACCAAATTGGTCTTAGGCTTGGGACAGGGAGTGGGCAAGCTTCCAGAGTGTGAGCTGAGACTCAGTGATCGATTTGTCAAAGGAAGAAAAGGGGAGAAACCGCCAATGGGCGGTTATGGGACGATTTTGGGAAGAAGGGATGTGATTTTTGGTAACTGTTCGCCCAGGCTGTTGGGGAAAGTCTAAGTCGTCCTCTCTCTCATTTCTGCCATTCTGGTCGATTTTTACTCACTTTCACACAGAGAGAAACACAGAAAATTCAAGAGAGAAAGAGAGACACAAACCTTGGATTGGCCGATTTGATCCAAGAGATTGTTCTTGAGTGTTCCTGGTGTGTTTGGGCGTGTGATCAAGAGGATGGATTTGAGGCAGAAAGACAAGGAGAAGGCAAAGGAGAAAGAAAAGGAAGTCGCCCCTGGAGACCGAACTCCTAAGGTGAGAGGTGTGGCCAAGAGTAACCGGACAAGGCCGCAGATGATGGCCGTGTGAGTCTGGCCGGTTTGGATCGATTGGCCACTCCGTACTCTGACTTCTTGTACTCTGTTTTCTTCATATATATTGTACTATGGATTGTTTTATGATATTACAGGGAAGGATCTATCGATCTTAAGGCCTTGGCCTGATCAAATCCCCATGAAAGCCCCTTGTTCTTGTGTGGGCTGTTCATGGCTGAGATCACTATGATCTGAGCCGGTTCTTTTGAATCTGATTATGGGAATATTTTTCTTCTGAATTGTCATGATTTATCATGAATTTTATTTGGTATTTGGATCTCTTTTTAAAGGGGTCAGATTTGACATTTTTGATGATTGTTCTTGACTAGATTGGATCCGACCATGCAATGTGAACTGATTCTTGTTTTGTAATCTAACCTTGTGATTGTGTGTTTGTTTGTGTTGGATTCAGGACCAGAAATGGACCGTGGTAAGGGAAAAGCACCATGAGGACCGCGGCCATGGGAAGATGTGTGGTGATTGGGTTGATTCTGAAAATTGTGTAATTATTGTAGCCTATTGTGCAACTTGTGAACTTATGCGATTCTAGTGTGTGATCTATTTATTAGGATGATGAATGATGTATGAACCTTGGTTATTATATATGAAATATCTATTTGCCCTAGTCGATGTTGGATTGTTTAAGTGTGAATGTTGGAACCTCAAAACTCTGAAAAAGACTTAGAATTATTTAACACTTGAACTTGAATATGTAAATGAAACTGGTTGCATTGTTTGGTGAGGCCGCGGTCTGGTTGGATTGGGGAATCCAGGATCGGGTTTTACAGGCTCCTCCAAGCTTCTCACTGAAATAAGCCACTGGTTTTCCATCCTGCATCAACACAGCACCAATACCAACACCAGAAGCATCACATTCGATTTCAAAAGCTTTAGAAAAATCTGGAAGTACAAGTAAAGGGGCGTGAGTCAACTTCCCTTTAAGGATTTCGAATGCTTCTTCCTGAGCTGGTCTCCATTTGAACCCCACGTTCTTCTTGATTACTTCAGTAAGAGGAGCGGCCAAGGTACTGAAGTTTTGAACAAATCGCCTATAGAAGCCGGCTAGGCCATGGAAGCTTCTTACTTCACCAATGATGGTCGGAATGGGCCAGTCCCGGATTGCTTGGACCTTCTGTTCGTCCACTCTCGAGCCATCTGCACCTACAACAAAACCTAGAAAGACCACATGATCTGTGCCAAAAGAACATTTTCCAAGGTTAGCAAACAAACGTTCCTTTCTAAGGACTTCAAGAACAGATTTCAAATGCTGTTTGTGCTCATCAAGGCTTTTGCTGTAAATAAAAATGTCATCAAAGTAAACCACAACAAAATGACCAAGAAAAGACCTCAAGACATGATTCATTAGGCGCATGAAAGTACTAGGTGCATTAGTGAGACCAAAGGGCATGACAAGCCACTCATACAAACCTAGTTTTGTTTTAAAGGCCATTTTCCATTCATCACCTTCTTTCATCCTAATCTGATGATAGCCACTTCTCAAATCTATCTTAGAAAAGTACTTAAAACCATGGAGTTCATCAAGTATATCATCAAGACGAGGGATAGGATGTCGATACTTTACCGTGATGTTGTTTATGGCCCGGCAGTCCACACACATCCTCCAGGAGCCATCCTTCTTTGGTACAAGTAGAACAGGCACGGCACAGGGACTGAGACTCTCTCTGATGTATCCCTTCTCAAGCAAGTCATTGATCTGTTTCTCCAGCTCCTTGGTCTCGACCGGATTGGTGCGGTACGCTGGTCGGTTCGGTAGAGAGGCGCCCGGGATGAGATCGATCTGATGCTCAATGCCTCTCACCGGTGGCAATCCTTTGGGATTTTCTTCTGGAGACACATCAGAATAATCCTGCAAGATACCTAAAAACTCACTCGGAATCTCCGGTGCAAGGTCAGAAGAAGATGAGGCCAAGAGAGACTCTTTATAAATCAGTAAGAGAAATGGCTTTTGAGAGCAAAGATACTTCCTTACCTGACTTTCTTTGACAAAGAAGTTGGAGTTTCTGGTACTGGTCTCAGGTTTATCAGCTTTAGAGTCTTGGTCTCGGTTCTTCTTAAGTTGGACCTGGTCTTGATGGACTTCCGAAGGCGACAAAGGCACCAAGGTGATCTTCTTTCCCTTATGATCAAATGAATGCCGGTTTGTGAAACCATCATGCACTGCCTTCTTGTCAAATTGCCAAGGCCGGCCCAAGAGAACATGGCAAGCATCCATGGGAAGCACATTGCACACAACCTCATCCTCATATCGGCCAATGGAGAGTGGAACCGTGACTTGCTCCTTCACATACTGTTCTCCGGCCTCATTGAGCCACTCCAACCTGAAAGGACGAGAAAGAGGCCGAGTAACAAGCCCAAGTTTCTTTACAAGGGTGTCACTAGCCACATTAGTGCAACTACCTCCATCAATGATTAAAGAACAAACTTTATCAGAAATGAGACATCTAGAGTGAAAGAGATTCTCCCTTTGTTCTTTGTCATTGGATTTTGGTTGGACACTCAAGGCACGCCTAGTAACCAGTAGTGAACCATGGCTCGGCTCATCAAGAACATCCTCATCATATATCGGATCAGAACTCTCCACAAAGGTCGAGCAAAACTCATCGATCACTCCATCGACCTCCTCATCAAAGATGGGATCAGTGGTGTCGTCCAAGACCCTCCTAGTAACAAGAAGGGGACCATGAACCGGGAAGTCAAGTGCTTCTTCCTCATCATCATCATCATACACTGGTCCGAGATCCTCCTTGTCTTCTTCAGATTCGACTTCTCCATTCTCCAAGAGCACCATCACCTTTTGGTTTGGACATCGGTTGGCATAGTGGCCAAGGCCATGACACCTAAAGCATTGGATGTCTCTGGTTCGTTTTGTAGCCTCTTCTTTCTTTTCTCTATCAACACGAGCATGGATATTAGTCTTAAAAGCTGTATTTGTTGTGGAAGAAGACTTACCCTTGTCTTGATAGTTTGGCTTGGAAGCAAAGGTCGGTTTAGAAGCAAAGGTCGGTTTAGTGAGACCCTTTCTCTTGACTTGCTGCTCGATCAGCACAGCCTTGTGTAGCATCTGCTCCATGCTGTCATAGTCTTCCAGCTCCATGCGGTCTTGTATGTCCCGGTTGAGCCCGGTAAGAAATCTGGCCATGGTGGCGTCTAAGGGCTCTTCTACATCAGCTTTGATCATCAAGGTCTCCATCTCCTTGTGATAGTCCTCAACTGAATTAGAACCTTGAAGCAAACGCCTGAGTTTATGGTGTAGATCTCGGTGGTAATGGTCGGGAACAAAGCGTCTCCGCATCAGCATGGAAAGCTCATCCCATGTATCAACTGGCGCCTCACCTGCTCTCCTCCTGCTAGTCACAACTCGATCATACCAGTTAATAGCATAGCCAGTAAACTCAGTAGCAGCAAGTCTAACCTTTTTAATATCAGAAAAATTTTGACAATCAAACACAAGTTCAATTTTTCTTTCCCATTCAAGAAAAGCATCCGGATCATTTTTGCCATCAAAACTTGGAATTTTCAATTTCAAACCACTCAAGCCATCATTGGTTCTTTCATTTCTACCAAAAGGATTGACATCACCTCGGTTTTGATGCCTAGGAACTCTCCTTGGACGGTTGATGGATCGATCATTATCATAAGACTCTTCTCGGATTTCTAGGTCGGACCGGCTGTTCATCCTTGGATGGTCACGTCTGGTTCTGGTTCGTGACTGAGTTGGACGGCCCTGAAGTTCATCAAGCCTCTGATGGATCGCCTCCAAACCTGTATTCAACAAGTTAGACATAGAATCATTGAGAGCACGCATTTGCAAGTTAGATAATCCGGCATATGAATTTCCGGGTCGGTTTCTTTCTTCTTCACTATCCACGGTTACCTGAAAACTTAAACAAGGTAAAGTTAGATTAAAAACCTCACACACTCAGGTGTTTATCCTCACCCACACACGTGTTTCACTCAATTTTTGTTGGTAATCACACAAGAGAGTTCCTCCCAAAGTTGTAACAGAGCAAACTAGATCACCCAATGAGCAAATCCAAGTGAACCAAAGATCAAGAGAGAAAGATAAGAGATTTAGAGGGGAACCCGCCTTAACCACCTCAAAGACCGGATTTCTCTTCGGCCAGCAGGATTTCTCTTCCACCACACCACAAACAAATCAAACTTTGGAATATCCTTTTTTTTTATACTTTTTTTTTTATATAGATCTTTCTCTTTTTTTTTTATATGGGGGTAATGAGGGGCCCGGGTTCAAGATAGATAGATAAGAAATTTAGATGAAGAATATGGAAGATGAAATGAAATGGATTGAAAAAGAGTTACCGAGAGAGTGGCTCTGATACCACTTGATAAAACCAAAATAAGGATCACTCTTTCGGTAAGGTTGATACGAACTCAGATCCGAGAGGATTGAGAACTGATGGATCGAGGGGTGACACTAAGGGTTGCGGAATAGCCCAAAGATACTACCAGAGATTCGAAGGTTGCCGGATGTGACGCACCGGTCCAACACAACGAAGTGGTTCGCTTGGAGATGACCTCACCAAGAGAAGTATGAATGTTCTAAGCAAAGAACAATGAGAGAAGACTCAAAAGAAGCAAAGGAAAATCGATGTGATTTTATTAAGGGGGATCATCACATACTTATAAGGTTTGTGAGTCAAAGAAACATAAAGACATTTGTGGGAAAAGACAACATAGAAGATAGAAATGAATGAAAACAAGACATAGAAACTAGAAATGAAGACTTTGACTAAAGACTGGTTAACGTGTGGATTCTTGTGTTGACTGGTCAAGATTCACAAAGATGTCCAGGTTCATTCTGTGGTGATCAGGTCATCCGCGGTAAGGAGCAGGACGGATGTAAGGATGCCCGCATGGTTGATCGTCGATGATCCATGAACAGATAAAGAGATAGCTCGACCCAAATCTTCAGAGAACTTAAGTATCCTTCCTTTGCAGTAGTTGAAAGCATCGATCATCATGAAATCATCAAAGTGGTTGGAAAGGTCGTGATCAGCCTGATCCGGGCGTGCGGTACGTCCCAAACGGGCCAGGAAAGATAGGCTAAGTCCGAAATCTGATTCTTCTCGATGATCATGGGTTCTGGCTTGACTGTTGGCTCAAGAATGGTGAATGGGTCGGGGAAGAACGCCTGTGGTTTGGCTGATTCGATCATCAGGTCGTGGATCCATCCTTAGGTCACGTCCGGGTGCACGCGGGTCGATCCGGTACACGGCTCTGTCCGTTGATCTGGTACGGATGAATGGCTGAACCTCAGTTGGACTGATCTGATCGTCCTGGTCACCATGCTGAGTCTGCTCCACGTCCTGGTCCAGGTCCTGGGTTCTATCACGTGGGCTGTCTATTCAGTACACACAGGACGTCCCTGGGTCTCCGCCAGCACACACAGGACGTCCGTGGCTGTCCGTGTGTGTCCGTCAGCACACACGGGGCGTCTGTGGCTGTCCCTCAGTACACATATCAGAACGTTGGTCCTTGGACTCAACACGCTGGCCCTTCCCGTGGACTATTTGGGTGATTTTCTCCCATGTGGGCTGTCTGTTCAGTACACACAGGACGTCCGTGGGTGTCCGCCAGCACACACAGGACATCCGTGGCTGTTTGTGGCTGTCCGTCAGCACACACAGGACGTCCGTGTGTGTCGGTGTGTGTCTGTCAGCACACGCAGGATGTCTGTGGGTGTCCGTCAGCACACACAGGACGTCCGTGTGTGTCCGTCAGCATACACAAGACATCCGTGGCTGTTCGTGTGTGTCCGTCTGCACACACAGGACGCTCGTGGCTGTCCATCACTACACATATCAGCACGTTGGTCCTTGGACCCTGCACGCTGGCCTTCCCGTGGACTGTTTGGGTGATTTTGGCCCACGTGGGCTATCTGTTCAGTACACACAGGGCGTCTGTGGGTGTCCGCCAGCACACACAGGACGTCTGTGGCTGTCCGTGTGTGTCCGTGTGTGTCCGTCAGCACACACAGGACGTCTGTGGCTGTCCATCAGTACACATATCAGCACGTTGGTCCTTGGACTCAGCACGCTTACCCTTCCCGTGGACTGTTCGGGTGATTTAGGCCCACGTGGGCTGTCTGTTCAGTACACACAGGACGTCCGTGGGTGTCCGTCAGCACACACAGGACGTTCGTGTGAGTCAGTCAGCACACACAGGACATCCGGGGATGTCCGTGTGTATCCGTGTGTGTCCGTCAGCACACACAGGACGTCTGTGGCTGTCCATCAGTACACGCATCAGCACGTTGGTCCTTGGACTCCGCACGTTGAACCTTCCCGTGTACTGTTCGGGTGATTTTGGCCCACGTGGGCTGTCTGGTCAGTACACACAAGACGTCCGTGGGTGTCCGCCAGCACACACAGGATGTTTGTGGCTGTCCGTGTGTGTCCCTCTGTGTCCGTCAGCACACAGAGGACGTCTGTGGCTGTCCATCATTACACATATCAGCACGCTGGCCCTTCCCGTGGACTGTTTGGGTGATTTTGGCCCACGTGGGCTGTCTGTTCAGTACACACAGGACGTCCGTGGGTGTCCGCCAGCACACACAGGACGTATGTGGCTGTCCGTCAGCACACACAGGACGTCTATGGCTGTCCGTGTGTGTCCGTATATGTCTGCGGGTGTCCGCAATCATACACAAGACGTCTGTGGCTGTCCGTGGGTGCCTGTCAGCACACACAGGACGTTTGTGTGTGTTCGTCAGCACACATAGGACGTCCGTGTGTGTCCGTGTGATTCCGTCAACACACACAGGACGTCCGTGGCTATCCATCAGTACACATATCAGCACGCTGGTCCTTGGTCTCAGCACGCTGGCCCTTCCAGTGGACTGTTCGGGTGATTTTAGCCCACGTGGGCTGTCTGTTCAGTAAACACAGGACGTCTGTGGGTGTCCGCCAGGACACACAGGACGTCCGTGTGTGTCAGTCAGCACACACAGGACATCCGGGGATGTCCGTGTGTATCCGTGTGTGTCCGTCAGCACACACAGGACGTCTGTGGCTGTCCATCAGTACACGTATCAGCACGTTGGTCCTTAGACTCCGCACGTTGAACCTTCCCGTGTACTGTTCGGGTGATTTTGGCCCACGTGGGCTGTCTGGTCAGTACACACAAGACGTCCGTGGGTGTCCGCCCGCACACATAGGATGTTTGTGGCTGTCCGTGTGTGTCCCTCTGTGTCCGTCAGCACACAGAGGACGTCTGTGGCTGTCCATCATTACACATATCAGCACGTTGGTCCTTGGACTCAGCACGCTGGCCCTTCCCGTGGACTATTTGGGTGATTTTGGCCCACGTGGGCTGCCTGTTCAGTACACACAGGACGTCTGTGGGTGTCCCCCAGCACACACAGGACGTATGTGGCTGTCCGTCAGCACACACAGGACGTCTATGGCTGTCCGTGTGTGTCCGTATATGTCTGCGGGTGTCCGCCATCATACACAAGACGTCTGTGGCTGTCCGTGGGTGCCTGTCAGCACACACAGGACGTCTGTGTGTATCCATCAGCAGACATAGGACGTCCGTGCGTGTCCGTGTGATTCCGTCAGCACACACAGGACGTCCGTGGCTATCCATCAGTACACATATCAGCACGCTGGTCCTTGGTCTCAGCACGCTGGCCCTTCCAGTGGACTGTTCGGGTTATTTTGGCCCACGTGGGCTGTCTGTTCAGTAAACACAGGACGTCTGTGGGTGTCCGCCAGCACACACAGGACGTCCGTGGGTGTCCGTCAGCACACACAGGACGTCTGTGGCGGTCCGTGTGTGTCTGTGTGTGTCTGTGTGTGTCCGTCAGCACACACAGGACGTCCGTGGCTGTCCATCAGTACACATATCAGCACGCTGGCCTTTCCCGTGTACTGTTCGGGTAATTTTGGCCGACGTGGGCTGTCTGTTCAGTACACACGACGTCCGTGGGTGTCCGTCAGCACACACAGGACGTCCATGGGTGTCCGTCAGCACACACAAGACGTTCGTGGCTGTCCGTGTGTGTCCGTGTGTGTCCGGCAGCACACACAGGATGTCCGTGGCTGTCCATCAGTACACATATCAGCACGTTGGTCGTTTGACTCAGCCCGCTGACCCTTCTCGTGGACTGTTCGGGTGATTTTGGCCCTCATGGGCTGTCTGTTTAGTACACGCAGGACGTCCGTGGGTGTCTGCCAGCACACACAGGACGTCTATGGCTGTCTGTGTGTGTCCGTGTGTGTCCGTCTGTGTCCGTCAGCACACAGAGGACGTCCGTGGCTGTCCATCACTACACATATCAGCACGTTGGTCCTTGGACTCAGCATGCTGGCACTTCCCGTGGACTATTTGGGTGATTTTGGCCCACGTGGGCCATCTGTTTAGTACACACAGGACGTCCGTGGGTGTCTACCAGCACACACAGGACGTCTGTGGCTGTCCATCAGCACACACAGGATGTCCGTGACTGTCCGTGTGTGTCCGTGTATGTCCGTGTGTGTCCGTCAGCACACACAGGACGTCTGTGGGTGTCCGTCAGTACACATATCAGCACATTGGTCCTTGGACTCAGCACGCTGACCCTTCCCGTGGACTGTTCGGGTAATTTTGGCCCACGTGGGCTGTCTGTTCAGTACACACAGGACGTATGTGGGTGTCCGACAGCACACACAGGAAGTCTGTGTGTGTTCATCAGCACACACAGGACGTCCGGGGCTGTCCGTGTGTGTCTGTGTGTGTCCGTCAGCACACACAGGACGTTCGTGGCTGACGATCAGTACACATATCAGCATGTTGGTGCTTCGACTCAGCACGTTGACCCTTCCCGTGGACTGTTCGGGTGATTTTGGACCACGTGGGCTGTCTGGTCAGTACACACAGGACGGCAGTGTGTGTCCACCAGCACACACAGGACATCCGTGGCTGTCCGTGTGTGTCCGTGTGTGTTCGTCTGTGTCCGTCAGCAAACACAGGACGTCCATGGCTGTCCATCAGTACACATATCAGCACGTTGGTCCTTGGGCTCAGCATGCTGACCCTTCCCGTGGACTGTTTGGGTGATTTTGGCCCACGTGGGATGTCTGTTCAGTACACACAGGACGTCCTTGGGAGTCCGCCAGCACACACAGCACGTTTGTGGCTGTCCGTGGCTGTCCGTCAGCACACACAGGACGTCCGTGGCTGCCCGTGTGTGTCTGTGGGTGTCCGCCAGCACACACAGGACGTTCGTAGCTGTCTGTGGCTGTCCGTCAGCACACACAGGACGTCCGTGTGTGTCCGTCAGCACACACAGGACGTCTGTGTGTGTCCATGTGTGCCCATCCGCACACACAGGACTTCCGTGGCTGTCCATCAGTACACATATCAGCACGCTGGTCCTTGGACTCAGCACGCTGTCCCTTCCTGTGGACTATTTGGGTGATTTTGGCCCACGTGGGCTGTCTGTTCGGTACACACATGACGTCTGTGGGTGTCCGCCAGCACACACAGGACGTCTGTGGCTGTCCGTGTGTGTCCGTGTGTGTCCGTCAGCACACACAGGACGTCCGTGGCTGTCCATCAGTACACATATCAGCACGTTGGTCCTTGGACTCAGAACGCTTACCCTTCCCGTGGACTGTTCGGGTGATTTAGGCCCACGTGGGCTGTCTGTTCAGTACACATAGGACGTCCGTGGGTGTCCGTCAGCACACACAGTACGTCCGTGTGTGTCAGTCAGCACACACAGGACATCTGGGGCTGTCTGTGTGTGTCCGTGTGTGTCCATCAGCACACACAGGACGTTTGTGGCTGTCCATCAGTACACATATCAACACGTTGGTCCTTGGACTCAGCACGCTGACCCTTCTCGTGGACTGTTCGGGTGATTTTGGCCCTCATGGGCTGTCTGTTTAGTACACGCAGGACGTCCGTGGGTGTCTGCCAGCACACACAGGACGTCTATGGCTGTCTGTGTGTGTCCGTGTGTGTCCGTCTGTGTCCGTCAGCACACAGAGGACGTCCGTGGCTGTCCATCACTACACATATCAGCACGTTGGTCCTTGGACTCAGCATGCTGGCACTTCCCGTGGACTATTTGGGTGATTTTGGCCCACGTGGGCCATCTGTTTAGTACACACAGGACGTCCGTGGGTGTCTACCAGCACACACAGGACGTCTGTGGCTGTCCGTCAGCACACACAGGATGTCCGTGACTGTCCATGTGTGTCCGTGTATGTCCGTGTATGTCCGTGTGTGTCCGTCAGCACACACAGGACATCTGTGGGTGTCCGTCAGTACACATATCAGCACATTGGTCCTTGGACTCAGCACGCTGACCCTTCCCGTGGACAGTTCGGGTAATTTTGGCCCACGTGGGCTGTCTGTTCAGTACACACAGGACGTATGTGGGTGTCCGACAGCACACACAGGACGTCTGTGTGTGTTCATCAGCACACACAGGACGTCCGGGGCTGTCCGTGTGTGTCTGTGTGTGTCCGTCAGCACACACAGGACGTTCGTGGCTGACGATCAGTACACATATCAGCATGTTGGTGCTTGGACTCAGCACGTTGACCCTTCCCGTGGACTGTTCGGGTGATTTTGGACCACGTGGGCTGTCTGGTCAGTACACACAGGACGGCAGTGTGTGTCCACCAGCACACACAGGACATCCGTGGCTGTCCGTGTGTGTCCGTGTGTGTTCGTCTGTGTCCGTCAGCAAACACAGGACGTCCATGGCTGTCCATCAGTACACATATCAGCACGTTGGTCCTTGGGCTCAGCATGCTGACCCTTCCCGTGGACTGTTTGGGTGATTTGGCCCACGTGGGATGTCTGTTCAGTACACACAGGACGTCCTTGGGAGTCCGCCAGCACACACAGCACGTTTGTGGCTGTCCGTGGCTGTCCGTCAGCACACACAGGACGTCCGTGGCTGCCCGTGTGTGTCTGTGGGTGTCCGCCAGCACACACAGGACGTTCGTAGCTGTCTGTGGCTGTCCGTCAGCACACACAGGACGTCCGTGTGTGTCCGTCAGCACACACAGGACGTCTGTGTGTGTCCATGTGTGCCCATCCGCACACACAGGACTTCCGTGGCTGTCCATCAGTACACATATCAGCACGCTGGTCCTTGGACTCAGCACGCTGTCCCTTCCTGTGGACTATTTGGGTGATTTTGGCCCACGTGGGCTGTCTGTTCGGTACACACATGACGTCTGTGGGTGTCCGCCAGCACACACAGGACGTCTGTGGCTGTCCGTGTGTGTCCGTGTATGTCCGTCAGCACACACAGGACGTCCGTGGCTGTCCATCAGTACACATATCAGCTCGTTGGTCCTTGGACTCAGAACGCTTACCCTTCCCGTGGACTGTTCGGGTGATTTAGGCCCACGTGGGCTGTCTGTTCAGTACACATAGGACGTCCGTGGGTGTCCGTCAGCACACACAGTACGTCCGTGTGTGTCAGTCAGCACACACAGGACATCTGGGGCTGTCTGTGTGTGTCCGTGTGTGTCCATCAGCACACACAGGACGTTTGTGGCTGTCCATCAGTACACATATCAACACGTTGGTCCTTGGACTCAGCACGCTGACCCTTCCCGCGGACTGTTTGGGTGATTTTGGCCCTCGTGGGCTGTGTGTTCAGTACACACAGGACGTCCGTGGGTGTCTGCCAGCACACACAGTACTTCCGTGGCTGTCTGTGTGCGTCTGTGTGTGTCCGTCTGTGTCCGTCAGCACACAAAGGACGTCCGTGGCTGTCCATCAGTACACATATCAGCACGTTGGTCCTTGGAGTCAGCACGCTGGCCCTTCCCGTGGACTGTTTGGGTGATTTTGGCCCACGTGGGCTGTCTGTTCAGTACACACAGGACGTCCGTGGTTGTCCACCAGCACACACAGGACGTCCGTGGCTATCCATCAGTACACATATCAGCACGCTGGTCCTTGGTCTCAGCACGCTGGCCCTTCCAGTGGACTGTTCGGGTTATTTTGGCCCACGTGGGCTGTCTGTTCAGTAAACACAGGACGTCTGTGGGTGTCCGCCAGCACACACAGGACGTCCGTGGGTGTCCGTCAGCACACACAGGACGTCTGTGGCGGTCCGTGTGTGTCTGTGTGTGTCTGTGTGTGTCCGTCAGCACACACAGGACGTCCGTGGCTGTCCATCAGTACACATATCAGCACGCTGGCCTTTCCCGTGTACTGTTCGGGTAATTTTGGCCGACGTGGGCTGTCTGTTCAGTACACACGACGTCCGTGGGTGTCCGTCAGCACACACAGGACGTCCATGGGTGTCCGTCAGCACACACAGGACGTCCATGGGTGTCCGTCAGCACACACAAGACGTTCGTGGCTGTCCGTGTGTGTCCGTGTGTGTCCGGCAGCACACACAGGATGTCCGTGGCTGTCCATCAGTACACATATCAGCACGTTGGTCGTTTGACTCAGCCCGCTGACCCTTCTCGTGGACTGTTCGGGTGATTTTGGCCCTCATGGGCTGTCTGTTTAGTACACGCAGGACGTCCGTGGGTGTCTGCCAGCACACACAGGGCGTCTATGGCTGTCTGTGTGTGTCCGTGTGTGTCTGTCTGTGTCCGTCAGCACACAGAGGACGTCCGTGGCTGTCCATCACTACACATATCAGCACGTTGGTCCTTGGACTCAGCATGCTGGCACTTCCCGTGGACTATTTGGGTGATTTTGGCCCACATGGGCCATCTGTTTAGTACACACAGGACGTCCGTGGGTGTCTACCAGCACACACAGGACGTCTGTGGCTGTCCGTCAGCACACACAGGATGTCCGTGACTGTCCGTGTGTGTCCGTGTATGTCCGTGTGTGTCCGTCAGCACACACAGGACGTTTGTGGGTGTCCGTCAGTACACATATCAGCACATTGGTCCTTGGACTCAGCACGCTGACCCTTCCCGTGGACTGTTCGGGTAATTTTGGCCCACGTGGGCTGTCTGTTCAGTACACACAGGACGTATGTGGGTGTCCGACAGCACACACAGGACGTCTGTGTGTGTTCATCAGCACACACAGGACGTCCGGGGCTGTCCGTGTGTGTCTGTGTGTGTCCGTCAGCACACACAGGACGTTCGTGGCTGACGATCAGTACACATATCAGCATGTTGGTGCTTGGACTCAGCACGTTGACCCTTCCCGTGGACTGTTCGGGTGATTTTGGACCACGTGGGCTGTCTGGTCAGTACACACAGGACGGCAGTGTGTGTCCACCAGCACACACAGGACATCCGTGGCTGTCCGTGTGTGTCCGTGTGTGTTCGTCTGTGTCCGTCAGCAAACACAGGACGTCCATGGCTGTCCATCAGTACACATATCAGCACGTTGGTCCTTGGGCTCAGCATGCTGACCCTTCCCGTGGACTGTTTGGGTGATTTTGGCCCACGTGGGATGTCTGTTCAGTACACACAGGACGTCCTTGGGAGTCCGCCAGCACACACAGCACGTTTGTGGCTGTCCGTGGCTGTCCGTCAGCACACACAGGACGTCCGTGGCTGCCCGTGTGTGTCTGTGGGTGTCCGCCAGCACACACAGGACGTTCGTAGCTGTCTGTGGCTGTCCGTCAGCACACACAGGACGTCCGTGTGTGTCCGTCAGCACACACAGGACGTCTGTGTGTGTCCATGTGTGCCCATCCGCACACACAGACTTCGTGGCTGTCCATCAGTACACATATCAGCACGCTGGTCCTTGGACTCAGCACGCTGTCCCTCCTGTGGACTATTTGGGTGATTTTGGCCACGTGGGCTGTCTGTTCGGTACACACTGACGTCTGTGGGTGTCCCGCAGCACACACAGGACGTCTGTGGCTGTCCGTGTGTGTCCGTGTGTGTCCGTCAGCACACACAGGACGTCCGTGGCTGTCCATCAGTACACATATCAGCACGTTGGTCCTTGGACTCAGAACGCTTACCCTTCCCGTGGACTTGTTCGGGTGATTTAGGCCCACGTGGGCTGTCTGTTCAGTACACATAGGACGTCCGTGGGTGTCCGTCAGCACACACAGTACGTCCGTGTGTGTCAGTCAGCACACCATGACATCTGGGGCTGTCTGTGTGTGTCCGTGTGTCCATCAGCACACACAGGACGTTTGTGGCTGTCCATCAGTACACATATCAACACGTTGGTCCTTGGACTCAGCACGCTGACCCTTCCCGCGGACTGTTTGGGTGATTTTGGCCCTCGTGGGCTGTGTGTTCAGTACACACAGGACGTCCGTGGGTGTCTGCCAGCACACACAGTACTTCCGTGGCTGTCTGTGTGCGTCTGTGTGTGTCCGTCTGTGTCCGTCAGCACACAAAGGACGTCCTGGCTGTCCATCAGTACACATATCAGCACGTTGGTCCTTGGAGTCGCACGCTGGCCCTTCCGTGGACTGTTTGGGGTGATTTTGGCCCCGTGGGCTGTCTGTTCAGTACACACAGGACGTCCGTGGTTGTCCACCAGCACACACAGGACGTCCGTGGGTGTCCGTCAGTACACATATCAGCACGTTGGTCCTTGGACTCAGCATGCTGACCCTTCCCGTGGACTGTTTGGGTGATTTTGGCCCACGTGGGATTTCTGTTCAGTACACACAGGACGTCCGTGGGAGTCCGCCAGCACCCACAGCACGTCTGTGGCTGTCCGTGGCTGTCCGTCAGCACACACAGGACGTCCGTGGCTGCCCGTGTGTGTCTGTGGGTGTCCGCCAGCACACACAGGACGTTCGTAGCAGTCTGTGGCTGTCCGTCAGCACACACAGGACGTCCGTGTGTGTCCATCAGCACACACAGAACGTCTGTGTGTGTCCATGTGTGCCCATCCGCACACACAGGACGTCCGTGGCTGTCCATCAGTACACATATCAGCACGCTGGTCCTTGGACTCAGCACGCTGTCCCTTCCTGTGGACTATTTGGGTGATTTTGGCCCACGTGGGCTGTCTGTTCGGTACACACATGACGTCTGTGGGTGTCCGCCAGCACACACAGGACGTCTGTGGCTGTCCGTCAGACCACACAGGACATCCGGGGCTGTCCGTGTGTGTCCGTGTGTGTCCGTCAGCACACACATGACGTCTGTGGCTGTCCATCAGTACACATATCAACACGTTGGTCCTTGGACTTAGCACGCTTACCCTTCCTGTGGACTGTTCGAGTGATTTTGGCCCTCGTGGGCTGTCCGTTCAGTACACACAGGACGTCCGTGGGTGTCTGCCCGCACACACAGTACGTCTGTGGCTGTCTGTGTTCGTTCGTGTGTGTCCGTCTGTGTCCATCGGCACACAAAGGACGTCCGTGGCTGTCCATCAGTACACATATCAGCACGTTGGTCCTTGGAGTCAGCACGCTGGCCCTTCCCGTGGACTGTTTGGGTGATTTTGGCCCTCGTGGGCTGTCTATTCAGTACACACAGGACGTCAGTGGGTGTCCGCCAGCACACACATGACGTCCGTGGGTGTCCGTCAGTACACATATCAGCACGTTGGTCCTTGGACTCAGCACGCTGACCCTTCCCGTGGACTGTTCGGGTGATTTTGGCCCACGTGGGCTGTCTGTTCAGTACACATGACGTCCGTGGGTGTCCGCCAGCACACACAGGACATCCGTGGCTGTCCGTGTGTGTCCGTGTGTGTTCATCTGTGTCCGTCAGCACACATAGGACATCCCTGGTTGTCCATCAGTACACATATCAGCACGTTGGTCCTTGGACTCAGCACGCTGGCCCTTCCCGTGGACTGTTTGGGTAATTTAGGCCCACGTGGGCTGTCTGTTCAGTACACACAGGACGTCCATGGGTGTCCGCCAGCGCACACAGCACGTCTGTGGCTGTCCGTGGCTGTCCGTCAGCACACATAGGACGTCCATGGCTGTCCGTGTGTGTCTGTGGGTGTCCGCCAGCACACACAGGATGTTCGTAGCTGTCCGTGGCTGTCAGTCAGCACACACAGGACGTCCGTGTGTGTCCGTCAGCACACACAGGACATCTGTGTTTGTCCATGTGTGCCCGTCAGCACACACAGGACGTCCGTGGCTGTCCATCAGTACTCATATCAGCACGCTGGTCCTTGGACTCAGCACGCTGGCCCTTCCCGTGGACTGTTTGAGTGATTTTGGCCCACGTGGGCTGTCTGTTCAGTACACACAGGACGTCTGTGGGTGTCCGTTATCACACACATGATGTCCGTGTGTGTCCGTCAGCACACACAGGATGTCCGTGACTGTCCGTGTGTGTCCATCAGCACACACATAACGTCCGTGGCTGTCCGTCAGTACACATATCAGCACATTGGTCCTTGGACTCAGCACGTTGACCCTTCCCGTGGAGTCGTGGACTGTTCGGGTGATTTTCGACCTTGTGGGCTGTCTGTTCAGTACACACAGGACGTCCGTGGGTGTCCACCAGCACAGACAGGACGTCTGTGGCTTTCTGTGGCTGTCCATCAGTATACATATCAGCACGTTGGTTCTTGGACTTAGCACGCTGGCCCTTCTCGTGGACTGTTTGGGTGATTTTGGCCCACGTGGGCTGTCTGTTCAGTACACAGAGGACGTCCGTGGGTGTCCGCCAGCACACACAGGACGTCCGTGGCTATCCATGGCTGTCCGTCAGCACACACAGGACGTTCGTAGCTGTTCGTGTGTGTCCGTGTCTGTCCGTCAGAACACACAGGACCTCCGTGGCTGTCCATCAGTACACATATCAGCACGTTGGTCCCTGGACTCAGCATGCTGGCCCTTCTCGTGGACTGTTTGGGTGATTTTGGCCCACGTGGGCTGTCTGTTCGGTACATACAGGACGTCCGCGGGTGTTTGCCAGCACTCACATGACATCTGTGGCTGTCCGTCAGCACACACAGGACGTCTGTGGCTGTCCGCGTGTGTCTGTGTGTGTCTGTGGGTGTCCGCCAGCATACACAGGATGTTCGTGGCTATCCGTGGCTGTCTGTCAGCACACACAGGATGTCCCTGTGTGTCCTTCAGCACAAACAGGACGTCCGTGGCTGTCCGTGGCTGTCCGTCAGCACACAAAGGACGTCTGTGACTGTCCGTGTGTGTCCGTCAGCACACACAGGACGTCCGTGGGTGTCCGTCAGCACACACAGGACGTCTGTGTGTGTCCCGTCAACACACACAGGACGTCCGTGGCTGTCCATGTGTGTCTGTGTGTGTCCGTCAGCACACACAGGACGTCCGTGGCTGTCAATCAGTACACATATCAGCACGTTGGTCCTTGGACTCAGCACCCTGGCCCTTCTAGTGGACTGTATGGGTGATTTTGGCCCACGTGGGCTGTCTGTTCAGTACACACAGGATGTCCGTGGGTGTCCACCAGCACACATAGGACGTCTGTGGATCAGCTCAACTCAGCTGGAGTGAGTGTTCAAGTCATGGGCAGTTGGGCTGGGTCTGGATAGTTGCCGGGCCATGTGGGAGACCCGTGTATACCGATGGGCTGATTGGCTCTTGGGATTGAGCCAGGAGCTTGGGACCGTGTGGGCTTGTTATTGGACATGTCCTGGAGTGGTTTGACAGTTCCAGGACGTCTGGTAACTGCCTGAGGCGAAAGGGTGTGATCTGGACCATTGATTAAATCAATGGCCAGAAATGATATCGAAAGGGTGCAACCTTAGGAAAGGTAACTGCCCCTTCTTCTATAAAAGGCAGGCAAGTCCGTGCCTTTGCAGGCACGCCAGGGCTTCCTCCTACACCCTGAAACACAAAGAAAACACAGATAAAAGACAGGGAGTTGGTCGGATTCCCAATCCAAGACCCATGGTGGTGTGATGGCCATAAAGAGGCAGTTTTGGGAGACATCAAGGGGGAAGTTATGAACGACTTTCTGGTGGCTTTTGATCCGTGAGGTTATCACCCAAAGCATCTTCCAGGGCCTGAGAACACATGCAAATGGTGAGGAGAGAAGGTAGATGACCGGAATTCATTCCCAAAGGCCAAGACAGCCTTAAGGGCAGATGTGTGTAGGAAGGCAGTTTCATGGAAGTGCAAGGGGAGTTATGAACGACCCTGTGGTAGGTTTTAACCACTGATTAACACGTCCTAGGCTTCCTATGCATCTTGGGAACACACGCAAATACCCAGGAGAGAAGGGAGAAGGCCGGACTTCACTCACAAAGGCATGAATAGCCTTGAAGGTGGATGCAGTGTAGAAACTGGTTTCATGGAAATTCCATGGAAGGGATCAGGGGTGCGACCCATGAATGGAGCTTATCAATACAGGAGTTATGTGATAAGGGTGGTTGATAGAGGCGTGCACTGGAGGAGCATGGCCGAACATAATAAGGAAAGGCACATGATCTAATCAGATCATGTATAAGGTAACCGGTTTTATGATTACCTTTGAATTACAATTCTGTTGACTGTGGAATTGATCATGGCCAAGTATGTCACGTCCTTGAGGACTATATATATTAGGAATGTTTATGGTGTAGTCTGTTGGATCAGGCCTGATGGCACTGAACCAAGGCCTTGGCCGGTTCAGGAATGGTGCCCATGGCCTTGGCCGGGCTGTTCATGATCAGGATCTATATGGTCTGGGTCGATTCTTTGGAATCTGATTATGGGAATCTCTTAGTTATGAATTATCATGAGTTTTCATGTATTTTAATCAATTTTTAGGAATTGATTTGATGATGTCCAGTTTTGGCCGGTTTGGCTGATTTTGCCCGAGATCTATAGGATCGAGGCCGGTTCTGCAAATTCTGATTATGGCATTCTCTTAGTTGGGAATTATCATGAATTATCATGAATTTTAATTAGTTTTTGGAGCATACTTGGAAGAGGTCATTTTTGTACCTGAGAGCGTATTGATGCTTATCTGATGGAGTTGTGTTGGGTTTGGTCATGTGTGAACAATTAATCCGACTCATGGAGGAGGCACATGGGGGTCCTGGTATTAGAGGAACCATGTGGATTGCAAGGTCCAATATGTTTGGAACCAGCAGGAAGCCATGAATAAGAGTATAGCTAGTACTTGATGGCGTGGACCATAAGTACTGAGCTTGGGTGTTATTATTCAAGGAAGGCCGTGTGTGATCTGATCATGGGTAAGGATGGACGACCTGATCCATAGATGATGGATCAAGGTGTCTGATCTGATTGATCAAATGATGCACTGGTGGTAAGAGGAGGACTGATCGGCTTCGTTGGGACATGGTTCCATGGCCGGTTAGGTACGTGTGAAGACTCATCAGTTCTAGGTCATGTGGGGTGGTTGGTTGATTGACTCAGGATCTGATGGGCGTTGTTAGTCCATGAGATGGACTTGGTATCATAAGTTGATAAGGCAAAAGGATGTGGTACAGTGCATGAGCCGGTAAGGGCCAGATGCATGTCCTTAGCTGTTTGAAGACTTCTCAAAGGTTACTTATGTCTGTGGGGATGGTTGGCTGAATGACTAAGTACCTAAGGGAGTTGTTTTGTGTGTGTAAAGGAGCTGGACGCAGTATATGGCAGCTGGCCATAGATCGGTCCTAGCTCAATTCGAGTGTGACAGCTCGATCAGCTGGTATATGAGTTCATTCAGCTAAAGTAGCTGGGCCGATGAGCTAACAAGCTCTGTGCATGTGGCAAACGTATGATCTAGCAATGTTGCATAGATCTAGATAGAATGGTTAGGGAAAACGGAACCTCAGATTTGTATGACTTGGTTCGTGTTCAGAATCAACCTTGGAGCTAGCTGGTAGTTGAGTATACTAACCATTAGCTGAGGTGATTCGACCGGACAAGTATTAGATTGGATTTAGTCCAATGGATGATAGATGTTATTCTGCTGGGCATAAGTTGAAATGATCTAAGCTAGAGAATGACTAAGGTAGTCTTGAGCTAAGATCTGAGTTAGCCCTCGCCTATGGGCGATGTTTTAAAATAAAGGGCGAAACTTTTAGTGGTTCGGTCAGTGTATGGACCGAGCGACATGAGGCATCGACCGGGGCCTAGTCAGCCAGGATTGGGTCTTACAAGTTGGTATCAGAGCATGCTTGATCCTGTTAAGGACAGTGCTCAAAGATGTTAAGTTCCAAACCGAAATTATTTCTGAAAACTGAGAGGACATGGAACCTTAGCTGTGGTGAGCCAAGTGGGAGTTGAGGTAAGATTGGGTTTCATGCTTGTGAACGGGGAAGTTCCAACATGAGCCGGCTTAGCCAAGTTGCACTCTCCAAGGGAAAGACCCTGAAAACAGAAAGGTTAGTTATCTAGTTATATGGAAATAATAGACGGATTGGACGATGGATGCAATGCAAGATCTTTGTATGGACGACCTGGGCAAGGGAAGTAACATGGACCAGAGAGTGGCTTAGGTTGAAAGAAACGTGCAGCACTCTCTTGGAGGTAAATGTTATCCTTTGGTGGCCGTTCAAGACAAGTGAGCATATGCAGTGTTCGTGTTGGTGTAAGGGAGACGCTACATGGCTAGTACATGAGTGGGCTTGTGATCAGATGGATCAGCTTGGACTCAGTATAAGTCAAGGTAGGATTCCTTAAGATTGAATGAATGGAATGGATCAATTCCAAGAGGAATTGGAAACACGATGTTAAGTACTTTTGTATGATGGGGATTGAGGATATTATAAACACTTCTTCACAGAATTGTGGCACATTGGAGAATGGTATGGGACGTTTTCCAGATGTGTGATCAAACCAAAATCCTACTCATCTAGGTACTTAATGATCAGAAAAGGTTTGTTCCAGTATGGACGATGGGATGGTCCTGAACGAGTGATTGCGGCGGGAGGGCAAGTTATGAACTCACACAGTCTGGTTAAGGACATCCCTGTGGTGATCTTGGATAGGCCGATGCCTATAGATCTGATTGTTGTCCCCCTCAAGCATCATGAAGTGATCTTGGGCATGGACTGGTTGTGAAAGTATCGGGCAACTCTAGATTTTCACCGGGGAAGGGTGCAACTTGAGAACGAGTTTGGACCCCCGATTAAGTACCAAGGAATCAAGCCAACCTCTTGTAGTTTGGTGGTTTCAGCAGTCCAAGTAGAACAGATGCTTGGAAATGGTTGTGAGGCCTTTTAGGCTACCATTTACACTGATGAGGTTGTAGGGGCCTGTGACCCAGAGGGTATACCGTTGTTTCGGGAATTTCAGGATGTGTTTGGGGCACTACAGGGCATTCCCCTTGATAGGGCTGACCCATTCATCATTGAATTGGAACCTGGAACGGCCCCATTATCTAAAAGTCTATATAGAATGGCACCAGCTGAGATGGCTGAGCTGAAGTCGATCAAGTCCAGTGAGGGATGAGGATCGCAACACAACCAAGTCGGAGATTGACCTATGGTTGGGGTGAGACGGTTGAGTCCTGGAGTGGACCAGAAACGCAATATGATCAAGTCTGTCAAAGGATGAGGATCAGGACACGACCTACTCGGAGATGGACCTATGGTCGGGGTGCAACGGTCTAGTCCCTGAGTGGACCAGGACTGGAATATGATCACGTCCTAAATGGACCAGGATCAAAATATGACAAAGTCCGGTTTGGACAAAAGTCAAGTTGAGGCGGTTTAGTCTTGTAAGGACTAAGATCGCAATATGGCCAAGCTGGGAGAGGATGTGGCTGGTTAAGGAATGATCCAGTAATTGGGGGCTGGAATCATAAACCTTATTGTCCGGGAAGGACTTAAGGGAACAAAACAATCTGTTAGGACTCATGGTAGAGTGATCAACCTAAAGATTGGAACATGTTCGCTAGAACTTGGCTGGTGCATAGAGTGGCTTGGAGATTGGTTGAATCTTCTAAGACTTGAGTACGCAGTATGTTCCTAGCGAATGAATTTGATCTAGTCATGGAACTAAAGTGTTCTACATGGACTTGGTGTCTACTAGAACGCATCCTGGAGAGTTGGGTCAGTGACACAAGTCATGTCTTTTTATGGGTGCTTGATGGATCACTTGATAAGATTTTGGGTAAAATCTCTATCAAGTGGGGGAGACTTGTGTAGATGGTGATCAAGACGTGATCAGTGAGAAGGGACAAGGAGGGAGATGCAACGAATTGGTTAGGAAGAACCAATCGAGCATGCTCTATGTTCTGGATGCAAAGAATTCGGTTGGAATCTTTTGTCTTCAGACAAGACGGCAACACCACAGGATTCGAGGACGAATCCATCCTAAGTGGGGGAGACTTGTCATGTCCCCGATCCTGGATAGGATCGTCCAGACAGACTTTAGTGCGAGGAGACACACCAGTCAGGTCACATAACCTAAAGACAAGCGTGTCATGGTCCAAAACGTGGTTAAGGGAATCAGGTAGCTGGAACTTAACCTAAAAAAGGCAGATGCAAGCTCAAAGGAGCTGGACAAGCGAGCTGGTAGCTGGACGAGATCCAGGTGAAGCTCGATGAAGTGGGAGATCAGAATGAATCATGGGAGAACTAAGTATAGGTCTGGAAATAGAGCAAGGGACTTAGAAGAATTGAAGAAGATAAAGTAAGAAAGCTTGACACAGTGTATAACAGCTGGGCGATGCAGTAAGCAAGCTCGACCAGCAAGGTGAAGTGTAGTGCAGCTCAATGTAGCTCACTGAAGTGTAGGTCAGCTCCCAGAGCTGGATGGTCTAGCTCACACAGCTGGGTCAGCTGGGGATCAGCTCAACTCAGCTGGAGTGAGTGTTCAAGTCATGGGCAGTTGGGCTGGGTCTGGATAGTTGCCGGGCCATGTGGGAGACCCGTGTGTACCGATGGGCTGATTGGCTCTTGGGATTGAGCCAGGAGCTTGGGACCGTGTGGGCTTGTTATTGGACATGTCCTGGAGTGGTTTGACAGTTCCAGGACGTCTGGTAACTGCCTGAGGCGAAAGGGTGTGATCTGGACCATTGATTAAATCAATGGCCAGAAATGATACCGAAAGGGTGCAACCTTTGGAAAGGTAACTGCCCCTTCTTCTATAAAAGGCAGGCAAGTCCGTGCCTTTGCAGGCACGCCAGGTGTTCCTACTACACCCTGAAACACAAAGAAAACACAGATAAAAGACAGGGAGTTGGTCGGATTCCCAATCCAAGACCCATGGTGGTGTGAAGGCCATAAAGAGGCAGTTTTGGGAGAGATCAAGGGGGAAGTTATGAACGACTTTCTGGTGGCTTTTGATCCGTGAGGTTATCACCCAAAGCATCCTCCAGGGCCTGAGAACACACGCAAATGGTGAGGAGAGTAGGTAGATGACCGGAATTCATTCCCAAAGGCCAAGACAGCCTTAAGGGCAGATGTGTGTAGGAAGGCAGTTTCATGGAAGTGCAAGGGGACTTATGAACGACCCTGTGGTAGGTTTTCACCACTGATGAAAACGTCCTAGGCTTCCTCTGCATCTTGGGAACACACGCAAATACCCAGGAGAGAAGGGAGAAGGCCGTACTTCACTCACAAAGGCATGAATAGCCTTGAAGGTGGATGCAGTGTAGAAACTGGTTTCATGGAAGTTCCATGGAAGGGATCAGGGGTGCAACCCATGAATGGATCTTATCAATACAGGAGTTATGTGATAAGGGTTGATAGAGGCGTGCACTGGAGGAGCATGGCCGAACATAATAAGGAAAGGCACATGATCTAATCAGATCATGTATAAGGTAACCGGTTTTATGATTACCTTTGAATTACAATTCTGTTGACTGTGGAATTGATTATGGCCAAGTATGGCACGTCCTTGAGGACTATATATATTAGGAATGTTTATGGTGTAGTCTGTTGGATCAGGCCTGATGGCACTGAACCAAGGCCTTGGCCGGTTCAGGAATGGTGCCCATGGCCTTGGCCGGGCTGTTCATGATCAGGATCTATATGGTCTGGGTCGATTCTTTGGAATCTGATTATGGGAATCTATTAGTTATGAATTATCATGAGTTTTCATGTATTTTAATCAATTTTTAGGAATTGATTTGATGATGTCTAGTTTTGGCCGGTTTGGCTGATTTTGGCCGAGATCTATAGGATCGAGGCCGGTTCTGAAAATTCTGATTATGGCATTCTCTTAGTTGGGAATTATCATGAATTATCATGAATTTTAATTAGTTTTTGGAGCATACTTGGAAGAGGTCATTTTTGTATCTGAGAGCATATTGATGCTTATCTGATGGAGTTGTGTTGGGTTTGGTCATGTGTGAACCATTAATCCGACTCATGGAGGAGGCACATTGGGGTCCTGGTATAAGACGAACCATGTGGATTGCAAGGTCCAATATGTTTGGAACCAGCAGGAAGCCATGAATAAGAGTATAGCTAGTACTTGATGGCGTGGACCATAAGTACTGAGCTTGGGTGTTATTATTCAAGGAAGGCCGTGTGTGATCTGATCATGGGTAAGGATGGACGACCTGATCCATAGATGATGGATCAAGGTGTCTGATCTGATTGATCAAAGGATGCACTGGTGGTAAGAGGAGGACTGATCGGCTTCGTTGGGACATGGTTCCATGGCCGGTTAGGTACGTGTGAAGACTCATCAGTTCTAGGTCAAAGGATGCACTGGTGGTAAGTATAGGTCTGGAAATAGAGCAAGGGACTTAGAAGAATTGAAGAAGATAAAGTAAGAAAGCTTGACACAGTGTATAACAGCTGGGCGATGCAGTAAGCAAGCTCGACCAGCAAGGTGAAGTGTAGTGCAGCTCAATGTAGCTCACTGAAGTGTAGGTCAGCTCCCAGAGCTGGATGGTCTAGCTCACACAGCTGGGTCAGCTGGGGATCAGCTCAACTCAGCTGGAGTGAGTGTTCAAGTCATGGGCAGTTGGGCTGGGTCTGGATAGTTGCCGGGCCATGTGGGAGACCCGTGTGTACCGATGGGCTGATTGGCTCTTGGGATTGAGCCAGGAGCTTGGGACCGTGTGGGCTTGTTATTGGACATGTCCTGGAGTGGTTTGACAGTTCCAGGACGTCTGGTAACTGCCTGAGGCGAAAGGGTGTGATCTGGACCATTGATTAAATCAATGGCCAGAAATGATACCGAAAGGGTGCAACCTTTGGAAAGGTAACTGCCCCTTCTTCTATAAAAGGCAGGCAAGTCCGTGCCTTTGCAGGCACGCCAGGTATTCCTACTACACCCTGAAACACAAAGAAAAAACAGATAAAAGACAGGGAGTTGGTCGGATTCCCAATCCAAGACCCATGGTGGTGTGAAGGCCATAAAGAGGCAGTTTTGGGAGAGATCAAGGGGGAAGTTATGAACGACTTTCTGGTGGCTTTTGATCCGTGAGGTTATCACCCAAAGCATCCTCCAGGGCCTGAGAACACACGCAAATGGTGAGGAGAGTAGGTAGATGACCGGAATTCATTCCCAAAGGCCAAGACAGCCTTAAGGGCAGATGTGTGTAGGAAGGCAGTTTCATGGAAGTGCAAGGGGACTTATGAACGACCCTGTGGTAGGTTTTCACCACTGATGAAAACGTCCTAGGCTTCCTCTGCATCTTGGGAACACACGCAAATACCCAGGAGAGAAGGGAGAAGGCCGTACTTCACTCACAAAGGCATGAATAGCCTTGAAGGTGGATGCAGTGTAGAAACTGGTTTCATGGAAGTTCCATGGAAGGGATCAGGGGTGCGACCCATGAATGGATCTTATCAATACAGGAGTTATGTGATAAGGGTTGATAGAGGCGTGCACTGGAGGAGCATGGCCGAACATAATAAGGAAAGGCACATGATCTAATCAGATCATGTATAAGGTAACCGGTTTTATGATTACCTTTGAATTACAATTCTGTTGACTGTGGAATTGATTATGGCCAAGTATGGCACGTCCTTGAGGACTATATATATTAGGAATGTTTATGGTGTAGTCTGTTGGATCAGGCCTGATGGCACTGAACCAAGGCCTTGGCCGGTTCAGGAATGGTGCCCATGGCCTTGGCCGGGCTGTTCATGATCAGGATCTATATGGTCTGGGTCGATTCTTTGGAATCTGATTATGGGAATCTATTAGTTATGAATTATCATGAGTTTTCATGTATTTTAATCAATTTTTAGGAATTGATTTGATGATGTCCAGTTTTGGCCGGTTTGGCTGATTTTGGCCGAGATCTATAGGATCGAGGCCGGTTCTGAAAATTCTGATTATGGCATTCTCTTAGTTGGGAATTATCATGAATTATCATGAATTTTAATTAGTTTTTGGAGCATACTTGGAAGAGGTCATTTTTGTATCTGAGAGCATATTGATGCTTATCTGATGGAGTTGTGTTGGGTTTGGTCATGTGTGAACCATTAATCCGACTCATGGAGGAGGCACATTGGGGTCCTGGTATAAGACGAACCATGTGGATTGCAAGGTCCAATATGTTTGGAACCAGCAGGAAGCCATGAATAAGAGTATAGCTAGTACTTGATGGCGTGGACCATAAGTACTGAGCTTGGGTGTTATTATTCAAGGAAGGCCGTGTGTGATCTGATCATGGGTAAGGATGGACGACCTGATCCATAGATGATGGATCAAGGTGTCTGATCTGATTGATCAAAGGATGCACCGGTGGGAAGAGGAGGACTGATCGGCTTCGTTGGGACATGGTTCCATGGCCGGTTAGGTACGTGTGAAGACTCATCAGATCTGGGTCATGTGGTGTGGTTGGTTGATTGACTCAGGATCTGATGGGCGTTGTTAGTCCATGAGCTGAACTTGGTATCATAAGTTGATAAGGCAAAAGGATGTGGGACAGTGCATGAGCAGGTAGGGGCCAGATGCATGTCCTTAGCTGTTTGAAGACTTCTCAAAGGTTACTTATGTCTGTGGGGATGGTTGGCTGAATGACTAAGTACCTAAGGGAGTTGTTTTGTGTGTGTAACGGAGCTGGACACAGTATATGGCAGCTGGCCATAGCTCGGTCCTAGCTCAGTTCGAGTGTGACAGCTCGATCAGCTGGTATATGAGTTAGTTCAGCTAGAGTAGCTGGGCCGATGAGCTAACAAGCTCCGTGGATGTGGCAAAGGTATGATCTAGCAATGTTGCATAGATCTAGATAGAATGGTTAGGGAAAACTGAACCTCAGATTTGTATGACTTGGTTCGTGTTCAGAATCAACCTTGGAGCTAGCTGGTAGTTGAGTATTCTAACCATTAGCTGAGGTGATTCGACCGGACAAGTATTAGATTGGATTTAGTCCAATGGATGATAGATGTTATTCCGCTGTGCATAAGTTGAAATGATGTAAGCTAGGGAATGACAAAGGTAGTCTTGAGCTAAGATCTGAGTTAGCCCTCGCCTATGGGCAAATTTTTTTAAATAAAGGGCAAAATTTTTAGTGGTTCGGTCAGTGTATGGACCGAGCGATGTGAGGCATCGACCGCGGCCTAGTCCGCCTGGATCGGGTCTTTCAGTTCGGGTGATTTTGGCCCACGTGGGCTGTCTGTTCAGTACACACAGGACGTCCATGGGTGTCCGTCAGCACACACAGGACATCCGTGTGTGTCCGTCAGCACACACAGGACGTCTGGGGCTGTCCGTCTGTGTCCGTCAGCACACACAGGACGTCTGTGGCTGTCTGTGTGTGTCCGTGTGTGTGTCTGTGGGTGTCCGCCAGCATACACAGGATGTTTGTTGCTGTCTGTGGCTGTCTGTCAGCACAAACAGGACGTCCGTGTGTGTCCGTCAGCACACACAAGACGTTCGTGTGTGTCTGTCAGCACACACAGGACGTCCGTGGCTGTCCATCAGTACACATATCAGCACACTGGTCCTTGGACTCCGCACGCTGGCCCTTCCCGTGGACGGTTCAGGTGATTTTGGCCCACGTGGGCTGTCTGTTCAGTACACACAGGACGGCCATGGGTGTCCATCAGCACACACAGGACGTCCGTGGGTGTTCGTCAGTACACACAGGACATCCGTGGCTGTCAGTGTGTGTCCGTGTGTGTCCGTCAGAACACACATGACGTCTGTGGCTGTCCATCAGTACACATATCAGCACGTTGGTCGTTGGACTCAGCACGCTAACCCTTCCTGTGGACTGTTCGGGTGATTTTGGCCCATGTAGACTGTCTGTTCAGTACAAGACGTCCGTGGGTGTCCGTCAGCAGTCAGCACACACAGGACGTCTGTGGGTGTCCGTCAGCACACACAGGACGTCCGTGTGTGTCCGTCAGCACACACAGGACGTCCAGGGCTGTCCATGTGTGTCCGTGTGTGTCCGTCAGCACACACAGGACGTCCGTGGCTGTCCATCAGTACACATATAAGCACGTTGGTCCTTGGACTCAGCATTTTGGCCCACGTGGGCTATCTGGTCAGTACACACAGGACATCCGTGGGTGTCCGCCAGCACACACAGGACGTCTGTGGCTGTCCGTGTGTGTCCATCTGTGACCGTCAGCACACACAAGACGTCCGTGTCTGTCCATCAGTTCACATATCAGCACGTTCAGTACACACAGGACGTCCGTGGGTGTCCACCAGCGCACACAAGACGTCTGTGGCTGTCCGTGGCTGTCCATGGCTGTCCATGGCTGTCCGTCAGCACACACAGGATGTCTGTGGCTGTCCGTGTGTGTATGTGGGTGTCCGTCGGCACACACAGGACGTCCATGTGTGTCCGTCAGCACACACTGGACATCCGTGTGTGTCTGTGTGTGTCCGTCAGCACACACAGGACGTCCGTGGCTGTCCATCAGTACACATATCAGCACGCTGATCCTTGGACTCAGCACGCTGGCCCTTCCCGTGGACTGTTTGGGTGATTTTGGCCCACGTGGGCTGTCTGTTCAGTAAACACATGACGTCTGTTGGTGTCCGTCAGCACACACAGGATATCCGTGTGTGTCCGTCAGCACACACAGGACGTCCGTGGCTGTCCGTGTGTGTCTGTGTGTGTCCGTCAGCACACACAGGACATCCGTGGCTGTCCATCAGTACACATATCAGCACATTGGTCCTTGGATTCAGCACGCTGACCCTTCCCGTGGACTGTTCGGGTGAATTTGTCCCTTGTGGGCTGTCTGTTGAGTACACACAGGACGTCTGTGGGTGTCCGCTAGCACATACAGGACGTCTGTGGCTGTGTGTGTGTGTCCCTGTGTGTCCGTCAGCACACCCAGGACGTCCGGGGCTATCCGTGTGTGTCCGTCAGCACACACAGGATACTGTCCATCAGTACACATATCAGCATGTTGGTCCTTGGACTCAGCACATTGACCCTTCCCGTGGACTGGTTGTCCGTGTGTGTCCGTGTGTGTTCCTCTGTGTCCGTCAGCACCAACAGGACGTCTATGGCTATCCATCAGTACACATATCAGCACGTTGGTCCTTGGACTCAGCATACTGGCCCTTCCCGTGGACTGTTTGGGTGATCTTGGCCCACGTGGGCTGTCTGTTCAGTACACAGGACGTCCGTGGGTGTCCGCCAGCACACACATGACGTCTGGGGATTTCTGTGGCTGTCCGTCAGCACACATAGGACGTCTGTGGCTGTCTGTGTGTGTGTCTGTGTGTGTCTGTGGGTGTCCGCCAGCATACGTAGGATGTTCGTGGCTGTCCGTGGCTGTCTGTCAGCACAAACAGGACGTCCGTGTGTGTCCGTCAGCACACACAAGACGTCCGTGTGTGTCTGTCAGCACACACAGGACGTCCGTGGCTGTCCATCAGTACACATATCAGCGCACTGGTCCTGGGACTCAGAACGCTGGCCCTTCCCGTCGATGGTTCGGGTGATTTTGGCCCACGTGGGCTGTCTGTTCAGTACACACAGAACGGCCGTGGGTGTCCGTCAGCAGTCAGCACGCTAGGGACGTCTGTGGGTGTCTATCAGCACACACAGGACGTCCGGGGCTGTCCGTGTGTGTCCGTCAGCACACACAAGACGTCCGTGGCTGTCCATCAGTACCCATAAAAGCACGTTGGTCCTTGGACTCAGCATGCTGACCCTTCCCGTGGATTGTTCGTGTGATTTTGGCCCACGTGGGCTATCTGGTCAGTACACACAGGACGTCTTTGGGTGTTTGCCAGCACACAAGACGTCCGTGGCTGTCCATGTGTGTCTGTGTGTGTCCGTCAGCACACACAGGACGTCCGTGGCTGTCCATCAGTATACATATCAGCACGTTGGTCCTTGGACTTAGCACGCTGGCCCTTCTCGTGGACTGTTTGGGTGATTTTGGCCCACGTGGGCTGTCTACTCTGTACACAGAGGACGTCCATGGGTGTCCGCCAGCACACACAGGACGTCCGTGGCTGTCCATGGCTGTCCATCAGCACACACAGGACGTCCGTGGCTGTCTATGTGTGTCCGTGTGTGTCCGTGTCTGTCCATCAGAACACACAGGACCTCTGTGGCTGTCCATCAGTACACATATCAGCACGTTGGTCCTTGGACTCAGCACGTTGACCCTTCCCGTGGACTGTTCGGGTGATTTTGGCCCACGTGGGCTTTTTGTTCAGTACACACAGGACGTCTGTGGGTGTTCGCCAGCACACACAGGACGTCTGTGGCTGTACGTGGCTGTCCGTCAGCACACACAGGACATCCGTGGCTGTCCGTGTGTGTCCGTGTGTGTCCGTCAGCACACACAGGACGTCAGTGGCTGTCCATTAGTACACATGTCAGCCCGTTGGTCCTTGGACTCAGCACGCTTGTAAGACCCGATCCTGGCCGACTAGGCCGCGGTCGATGCCTCACGTCGCTCGGTCGATACCCTGACCGAACCTCTCAAAATTTTCGCCCATTATTTAAAACATCGCCCAAAGGCGAGGGTTAACTCAGATCTTAGCTCAAGACTACCATTGTCTTTCCTAGCTTAGATCAATACAACACATACGCAGCGGAATAATATCATCATCCATTGGTCTATAACCAATCTAATACTTGTCCGGTCGAATCACCTCAGCTAATGGTTAGTATACTCAACTACCAGCTAGCTCCAAGGTTGATTCTGAACACGAACCAAGTGATACAAATCTGAGGTTCCGTTTCCCTAACCATTCTATCTAGATCTATGCAACATTGCTAGATCATACCTTTGCCACAGCCACGGAGCTTGTTAGCTCATCGGCCCAGCTACTCTAGCTGAATGAACTCATAGACCAGCTGATCGAGCTGTCACAATCGAACTGAGCTAGGACCGAGCTATGGCCAGCTGCCATATACTGCGTCCAGCTCCTTTACACACACAAAAGAACTCCCTTAGGTACTTAGTCATTCACCCAACAATCCCCACAGACATAAGTAACCCTTTAGAAGTCTTCAAACAGCTAAGGACATGCATCTGTGGAAGCATACAGGGGAAGCATAGGACGTGTTCATCCGTGGTGAAAACCTACCACATGAAACTGCCCTCCCACACACCTCTCTCCTTAAGGCTGTCTTGGCCTTTGGGAATGAATTCCGGTCATCTACCTTCTTTCCTCCCCATTTGCGTGTTTTCTCAGGACCTGTAGGATGCTTTGGGTGATAACATCACGGATCAAAACCACCAGAAAGTCGTTCATAACTTCCCCCCTTGATCTCTCCCAAAACTGCCTCTTTATGACCTTCACACCACCATGGGTCTTGGATTGGGAATCCGACCAACTCTCTGTCTTTTCTCTGTGTTTATTTGTGTTTCAGGGTGTAGTAGGAAGCCCTGGCGTGCCTGCCAAGGCACAGACTTTCCTGCCTTTTATAGAAGAAGGGGCAGTTACCTTTCCAAAAGTTGCACCCTTTCGGTATCATTTCTGGCAATTGATTTAATCAATGGTCCAGATCATACCCATTCGCCTCAGGCAGTTTCCAGACGCCCTGGGCTTGCCAATCCAATCCTGGACAAGTACAAACAAGCCCACACGGATTGCCCAAGATCCTTGATGTGCCCCAGTCTATGGACCAGACCGATCAGAACGTTACAGACGTCCCAGCTGAGGTTCATCCTACCGATCAGATCAGACAGATCCACAGGGCCGTCTATCGGCTCGACCAGCGAACGTCCGGATTGGAGCTTCGTCCAGATCCTCGACCAGATGCTCGAACTGACCGAACTGAAGCCCGTCTCTCCCGGCCAACTCGACAAGCCAGGACTGATAGCCAAGCCAGACTTGACTTGGATCATGCCAGACTTGAGAAGGATCATGCCAGACTTGAGAATGATCATGCCAGACTTGAGAAAGATCATGCCAGACTTGACTTGGATCATGAGGTTTCACACAATGATCGAGACTTCTCTCTTTTAGCTCGATTGGCTCGTACCGCATGTACCGACGACCGTGCTGATGATCTCTCTACCTTGTTCGATCCAATCATGGACTTTTCCTTTGGATATTTCTCTAAGGCAAGGATCCTTAAGCTATCAGAAGACTTGGGTTTTGTTGGAACGCAACTTGTCCGATCAGAACGCCCCGCGGCCTTAGCAGAACGTCCTGGGGCCCTTGCTGATCGTCCCGCCAATGTGACTGTCCTTACCGCCTTGGACTTAGCCGGTTCAGATGCATCTGGATGGAAGCAGATCAGTCACATTAATTAAATCTTGTCTTTATTTTCATTTAATGACTAGATCTAGATCTAGATCTACTTTTCATTTAATTCCTAGATCTACAAAACTCTATAAGTATGAAACTCTTTTCATTTGAATAATCAGAAAATCGTTTTTGTCTAAAGTTTGAGTTAACCTCTTTGTTCTTCGTTTAGAACTTGTTCTTAGTTTCTTTGTGAGTCATATCCAAGTAAACACTTCCTCAAATCGTTGGTCTTGTGAGTCATATCAAGCAACGACGAGAGATTCTTCATTTGGTGGACCTGTGAGTTCATATCAAGCACCATCTGAAGTTGGGAATATCGAAGGCCATTCCGCAACCTTCGTGCGACCCTTCAATCCATCCAGTTCTCCATCTGGAGTTCATATCCAAATTTGATCCATTCGAGTGAGCCGATCTTAGGGTCCTTCAAGTGGTATCAGAGCCACTCGTTTGGTATTTTCTAAATCATTCATCTTTCTCATCTTCCATTTCTAAATCATAAACACTTCTTCTTCTATCTATCTTGAATCCGGGCCCCTCATTACCATCCTCTATCTATAAAAAAAAAAAAAAAAGAAAGATCTATCTATAAAAAATAAAAAAGAATTCGAAAAGTTTGATTTGTGGATTGGTGGTGGAAGAGAAAGCCTGCTGGCTGAGGAGAAATCCAGCCTTTGAGGTGGTTAAAACGGATTATCAAAACCAAAAATCTCTTATCTTTCTCTCTTTTAAAATTCCCTTGTGTTTGCTTGGATTTTGTCCATTGAGTTTCTTTGATTTGTTCTTCTTAGAACTTTGAGTGAAAACCTGTTGTGTGACCATCCAAATTCTGAGAGAAACACGTGTGTGGGTGAGGATCAAACACTTGAGAGAGTGAGGATTTTTATCTAACGTTTTGTGTTTAAGACATTTCAGGAACCATGAGTAGTGATGATGAACGGAACCGTCCGGGAAACTCAGTTGCCGGATTGTCTAACCTTCAAATGCGTGCTTTGAATGATTCTATGTCTAACATGTTGAACGCAGGTTTAGATCAGATCCATCACAGGCTTGATGAGATCCAGGCCAGCCAAGCTCCTTCTAGAGCCGGAGCAAGAAGAGACCGTCCGCGTAGGAACACTCGGTCTGACGATGAGATCCGAGAGGAGGATGATCAAGAGGACGAGGCCAGATCAGCATACCGTCCAAGAAGAGGTCCTAGAACCCGAGATCCAGGTGATGTCAATCCTTTTGCTAGAAATGAACGTACTAATGATAGCCTAAGTGGATTGAAACTAAAAATCCCACCTTTTGAGGGTAAAAATGATCCTGATGTTTTTCTTGAATGGGAAAGAAAATTGAATATGTCTTTGATTGTCAAAACTTTTCTGAACTTAAGAAAGTTAGACTAGCTGTTACTGAATTCTCTGGCTATGCTATTAATTGGTATGATCAAGTTGTGACCCTTAGGAGGAGAACAGGTGAGAGACCGATTGAGACATGCGATGAGTTTTCCATGCTGATGAGGAGACGATTTGTTCCTGCTCATTATCACCAAGACCTCCACCAGAAACTCAGATGCTTGCTTCAAGGCACTAAGTCCGTGGAAGACTACCACCAGGAGATGGAAACTTTGATGATCAAGGCTGATGTAGACGAGCCCAAGGACGCCACTATGGCTAGGTTCCTCTCTGGCCTTAACCGAGACGTCCAAGACCGTATGTAGCTTCAAGAGTATGGTAGTGTGGAACAGATGCTACACAAGGCCATCTTGATCGAGCAACAAGTTAAAAGGAAGAGTTTCTCAAAGCCGGCCATTACCTCTAAACCGGCCTACTCTCCTAGACCGGCTTTTGCTCTTAAGCCAAGCTACCAAGACAAAGGTAAGTCTTCTTCCACAACACATAATGCTTTTAAAACTGATGTCCCTGCTCGTGATGAGAAAGGAAAGGCAGTTGATACTTTTGGCCGAGCAAGAGACATTAGGTGTTTCAAATGTCAAGGTCTAGGACATTTTGCCAAAAACTGTCCCAACCAACGAGTGATGATTCTTACGGAGAATGGAGAAGTTGAATCTGAGGATGAGCAGGAGAACAAAGAAGATCTTCGTCCTATCTTTGATGAAGAGGATGAGTCCTTTGGATATCCGCATCAAGGGCCACTACTCGTTTCTAGGAAAGGCATGGTCAAGTCTATTTTCGATGAGACGGACGACCGCTTGGTCGATGGTTCCGACCCAGCCTTTGATGATGAGTCCGACCCGATCTATGATGAGGTGCCTTGCTTCGACTATCCAGCTCATGGTCCTCTACTTGTCACAAGAAGAACTCTGAGTGTCCAACCCAAAAACAATGAAAAGGAACAAAGGGAGAATCTCTTTCATTCTCGATGTTTAGTTTCTGAAAAGGTTTGCTCTTTGATTATTGATGGTGGGAGTTGTAGTAATGTTGCTAGTGACACTCTTGTCAGGAAACTAGGACTTGCTACTCGGCCTCTCTCTCGTCCTTTCAGGTTGGAATGGCTAAACGAGGCTGGAGAACAGTATGTGAAAGAGCAAGTCACTGTCCCTATTACCATTGGCCGATATGAGGACGAGGTCGTTTGCAACGTTCTTCCTATGGACGCATGCCACATTCTCTTGGGCCGGCCATGGCAATTTGATAAGAGAGCCGTGCATGATGGCTTCACAAACCAACACTCCTTTGATCATAAAGGGAAGAAGATCACGCTTGTTCCTTTGACACTTTTGGAGGTTCATCAAGATCAGATCCAGCTCAAGAGGAACCGTGACAAGGAAACCAAGCCAGATGAACCTGAATCATCCCAACGGAACTCCAATTTCTATATCAAACAAACTCAGGTCAAGAGATCTCTTTACTCTCAAAAGCCATTTCTTTTACTTGTGTACAAAGAATCTCTTATGGCTTCTTCTTCTGACCTTGCACCTGAGATTCCGAGTGAACTTTTAGATGTTTTGCAGAAGTATTATGACTTTTTTCCAGATGAGAATCCTAAGGGAATACCTCCAGTACGAGGCATTGAGCATCAGATCGACCTTGTTCCAGGTGCGTCTTTACCAAACCGGCCAGCTTATCGTACCAATCCGGTAGAGACCAAGGAACTTCAGAAACAGATTGGTGACCTTCTTGAGAAAGGCTACATCCGGGAAAGCCTCAGTCCTTGTGCCGTTCCTGTCCTTCTCGTGCCCAAAAAGGATGGTTCTTGGCGCATGTGTGTGGACTGCCATGCCATCAACAACATCACGGTAAAGTATAGGCATCCCATCCCTAGACTAGACGTCATGCTTGATGAGTTGCATGGATCATGTGTCTTTTCTAAAATTGATTTGAAAAGTGGCTATCACCAGATTAGGATGAAGGAAGGTGATGAGTGGAAAACCGCATTTAAAACCAAGTTAGGATTGTATGAATGGCTTGTTATGCCATTTGGTCTTACTAATGCACCTACCACTTTCATGCGTTTGATGAATCATGTCTTGAGGTCATTCATAGGTCATTTTGTTGTTGTCTGCTTTGATGACATTCTTCTCTATAGCAAAAACCTTGAAGATCATAAGATGCATCTCAAATCTGTTCTTGAAGTTCTTAGGAAAGAAAAACTCTTTGCCAATCTTGGTAAATGCTCTTTTGGAACAGATCACGTGGTGTTCTTAGGTTTTGTTGTAGGTGCTGATGGACTTAGAGTGGACGAGGAGAAAATCAAAGCCATCCGAGACTGGCCAAGTCCTTCGACCGTGGGCGAGGTAAGAAGCTTTCATGGTCTGGCCGGTTTCTATAGACGGTTTGTTCCGGACTTCAGTTTCATTGCTGCTCCTCTGACTGAAGTGATCAAGAAGAACGTTGGTTTCAAATGGGAACAAGCCCAAGAAAAAGCTTTTCAGATGTTAAAAGTGAAGTTGACTCATGCTCCTTTACTTGTACTTCCTGATTTTTCTAAAACTTTTTGAGATTGAATGTGATGCTTCCGGAGTTGGGATTGGTGCTGTCTTGATGCAGGATAAGAAACCCATTGCTTACTTCAGTGAGAAGCTTGGAGGTGCCACACTCAACTACCCCACCTATGACCAGGAGCTATATGTGTTGGTGAGAGCTCTCCAAACGTGGCAACACTATCTTTGGCCTAAGGAGTTTGTTATCCACACGGACCACCAGTCCTTGAGACATCTTAAGGGTCAACAGAAACTGAACAAGAGACACGCACGTTGGGTTGAGTTCATTGAGACATTTCCTTGAGAATAATCATGCCAGACTTGAGAAAGATCATGCCAGACTTGAGAAAGATCATGCCAGACTTGACTTGGATCATGAGGTTTCACACAATGATCGAGACTTCTCTCTTTTAGCTCGATTGGCTCGTACCGCATGTACCGACGACCGTGCTGATGATCTCTCTACCTTGTTGGATCAATCATGGACTTTTCCTTTGGACATTTCTCTAAGGCAAGGATCCTTAAGCTATCAGAAGACTTGGGTTTTGTTGGAACGCAACTTGTCCGATCAGAACGCCCCGCGGCCTTAGCAGAACGTCCTGCGGCCCTTGCTGATCGTCCCGCCAATGTGACTGTCCTTACCGCCTTGGACTTAGCCGGTTCAGATGCATCTGGATGGAAGCCGATCAGTCACATTAATTAAATCTTGTCTTTATTTTCGTTTAATGACTAGATCTAGATCTAGATCTACTTCTCATTTAATTCCTAGATCTACAAAACTCTATAAGTATGAAACTCTTTTCATTTGAATAATCAGAAAATCGTTTTTGTCTGAAGTTTGAGTTAAACTCTTTGTTCTTCGTTTAAAATTCTTTAGCAAACGGGTTTAGTCTTGTCGAGAGGCCGGATTCGGGCGTTACACTGACGGACACACACGGACACACACGGACAGCCACGGACGTCCTATGTGTGCTGACGGAGAGCCACAGACAGCAACGGACGTCCTGTGTGTGCTGGCGGACACCCACAGACGTCCTGTGTATACTGAACAGACAGCCCACGTGGGCCAAAATTACCCAAACAGTCCACGGAGAGGGCCAGCGTGCTGAGTCCAAGGACCAACATGCTGATACGTGTACTGATGGACAGCCACGGACGTCCTGGGTGTGCTGACGGACACAGACGGACACACACAATGTAAGACCCGTTCCTGGTCTCTCGACCCAACTGGATACGAATGCTTACTTATTAATTTCTTTGCTTGTCTGATTCATTCTAAGTCTTTTATTCACTAAGTCATATTCGAATATGAGGTTCATAAACAAAGGAACAGATTGCACAGCGGAATAATAATGTGTTAACTTTGTATTACTTAGAAACATGAGATCTAATACACAACTTCTTAACAGTTTCATAGACAATCACTAGTTCGTCCCTAGCATCATCTACCCACACGTTACACAACCTCTCACTGACCGAGCCTTCACGGCTCCTTGGCTTGGCCAGAACCATCCTTTGTTCCTGAAACCATAACCAGATAAGCATTAATCATAACCGAGAATAGAACGGAATGATTCTACAATGCTTGGCTTTGTCCCTAGAACTTAGATAAACCTCAGTCAATATAATCATAAAAAGTATGAACCTATCTACCGTATCCTAAGTCATCCAACCAACCACCCCTTGACTTAGAATCAGATAGATAGTCCAGAATAGATAAACAGAACACACGAAAAAGATCTGGATCGTCCCAAAGACCAATCCGTCTAACCGGATAGAATCTAGGTGCGACCGGCCAATGAAGTCTGGCTCGATGGCCCAACGGACTCCCTTACCTGATCCGGCCTTAGGCCTGGATCCAATCGGCCGAGTAAGCCTCAAGCCTAATCCGGAAGGCTTAGCAACCGGTCAGACCTTGCGACTCTACCTTGGCTTAGACAAACCGTGACCTTGTATTAATTAAACAAGCCATAGGCTGATCCATAAGGATCGGTCATAACCTGTCCCGAAAGACACCGTTTGGAACATGCACCCTCTGGCCATTCGTACCTCTCGGTCCTCATACCTTTTGATGTTCGTAACCTTTGGTATCTCATACATATTGGTCACTAACACTCTTTGGCAACTCACAACCTTTGGTAACTCATGACTCTTGACAACTCGTGTCATTCCCAACCGTTCGTCCTAACCGCCCAGTCTTGGAGCGATCGGACCGTCCGTCTAACCGACCAGTGTCTACGCTAGCGGTTTGATTATGTTCGGCCAAAGCCTAGGGACGTGTCCCTTGGACTCAACCAACACAACCTTTCGTGTTTAACCAGAGAGAAGAGAAGAGAAACGAATTGAAACATATAAGGAGAGCCTGATGGGTCTCTGGAACCGAGCAAAGCCGCGGTGCGGTCGCATGGACCGTTTGTTTGGTCTGATGGAGCCACGGCCCATCACATACCTTGTGAACCATGTCTGGGTTCTCCATGCTCTTCTCCTTGTCTTGATCTCCCATTCTCCCATTCTTGACCAGAGTTAGTTCCCAAACGATCAGAGTTGCCGGAACACAACACCACCACACTCGGCCTTTCTCTTGGCCGGAACTCTCTCTCTCTCTTTCTCTGTCTCTCTCTCTAAGTTTTTCTATGAGTATTTTACGCTGGAATTGGATAATGAAACCAACAGGAGAGACCCCATATTTACAGAAAACGAGGGGGTAAGTCTTGCCCCACGAACAGGCACGACTTGCTAGCGAATGGGCACCATCGGGCAAGGGTTGTGCCCTCTCGGCCACTTGCATCCATTCAGCCTTTCTGATTGGGTTTGGGGTCGGTCATAAGCCCAACCCACGCCCCAAGCCTCCTGGACTTAACCCACGGCCTTGTCCAAGGACCCAACAGCCCATGGCCTCATGGCCGGACCTCACAGCCCGCCACTGACCCGGCCCCGGACCATCGGCCTAAAACCCGAACAGTCTGTCTAGCTGAGATGAGCTGACTCACAGCTGCCTCAGCTGAGTGAGCTAGTAGTCCAGCTAGTGGAGCTGACTTAGTAGGGACTGAGCTGGAGTGAACTAAGCCTAGCTTTGTTGAGCTGGCCGAGCTACTCGTCTACTTCGTCCAGTTACCGTCTTACTCGTCCTAGCTGTCTCTTAGCTTATATAAGGTTAAGTCTAAGTTTCCTTATGTTCTTAACCCTCTTTCTCGACCATGGAACGCTTGCCTTGATGTCCTAAGACTGGCTGGTACGTTTCCTCGAACCATGACCGTCCCGACAATCCTATTCAGGATTGGGGGCGTGACAAGTCTCCCCCCCTGATAGAACCAAAATCAGAAAGGATCACTTTAGCTGGGTGTTGGATATGAACCGAGAAGCAAATGGCGCTTCTGGAACTGAGATGGATTGAAAAGATCGTCAAGAGATGCGGAATGGCTCTTGATATACCCACGATCTAAGGCTAACCACCTAAGAACGAATGTAGTGTGTTGGCTAACCACCAAACGACACACAAAGATGATTGGCTGACCACCAAATCAACAAGCCGGTTCAAACCGATGAACTAGCTAAGAACTCTCTCTCTCTCACTCAGAGAAGAAACGAAATAAACAACCAAAATGAACTGATTTTATTCATCAAAGGGACTACATATTTATAGTGTTTTGTAGTCAAAGACAATAAAAGAAAATGTGGGAAAACAATGCATAGGAAATATAAATTTGACTAGATCAAGTCAAGGCACGGAAAATAGAGAAGACTAGATCTGGTCAAGGCACGGAAAATAGAGAAGACTAGATCTGGTCAAGGCACGGAAAACGGAGAAGACCAGTCAAGATGTCTAGATTCATCCGAACCAGATGGATGCACGGGATAAAGATAAGGACGCTTGCGGGACTGTCTGGATGGTCCGCCGGATGAGAATGCATGTCCGTCTTTGGTTTTTTCACCACCCAAGCTAAGTCTGGCTCGACCCAAGTCAAGTATGGCACGGTGAAAAAGATGAACCTCGGTTGAAATGTTCAGAACGTCCTGAACTCCATGCTGAGCTGGTTCCATGTAATGATCCGTGGTCTGCGGCACATCACCCCCCCCTTGGGATGGATTCGTCCTCGAATCCGAGTCAAATGTTTCCACGGAAACAAACTGATCCAACCACCCCGGGTACTCTGCTTTCATTCTAGCTTCGGTTTCCCATGTGATTATTATATCCTGACCATTACAGTCCCAGACGACCTTGACCATCTGGACCATCTTCTTCCTTGTTGCTTTTTCCATCCTATCTATGATTCGAACTGGCCTCGTTTCCAAGGTTAGGTTCTTACCAAGATCGTCTGGAATGGCAGGAAGAGCGATGTCTTGGTCCGTCAGACATTTCCAGAGTTGGGAGACGTGGAACACATTATGAAATGCGTCCATCTTGGCCGGCAAGTCCAACTTGTAGGCCACCATACCAACTCTTTCAATGACCTTGAACGGCCCCAAGTATCTCGGATCTAATTTCCGTCTCCTGGAAATTCGGACTCGTCCTTGAAGGTAATCATTTTGAGAGACACCAAGTCACCTACTTGAAACTCGAGATCTTTCCTTCGTCGATCTGCATAGTTCTTTTGGCGGTCTTGTGCCCGTCTCATTTTATCCCTCAAGAACTTGATCTTTTCGGTTGTCTCTTCGACAATATCCGAACCAATCATGCTGCGTTCCCCAATTTGGGTTCAGCACAAGGGTGTCCTGCATGGACGCCCATACAAAGCTTCGTATGGCGACATGCCAATACTACTATGGAAACTATTGTTGTAAGCAAATTCCACCAGAGGTAGATGTTTTTCCCAGGAATCACCCCAGTCTAAAACACATGCTCGCAACATATCTTCGAATGTCTGGATCGTACGTTCAGACTGTCCATCAGTCTGTGGGTGATAGGCAGTACTCATGTTGACTCTTGTACCTAAAGCTTTTTGGAAACCTTTCCAGAAGTAAGATGTAAACCTTGAATCCCTATCTGACACTATACTTGCCGGCACACCATGTAGTCGGACGATCTCATCAATGTACATATGTACAATCTGATCGACCCCATCAGACTTCTTGATAGCCAGAAAGTGTGCTGATTTGGTTAGGCAGTCGACCACAACCCAAACCGCATCTTTCTTACTCCTCGTGGTAGGGAACCCGGTCACAAAGTCCATTGTGATGTGATCCCATTTACTCTCTTTAGAATTTCGTCTACTCTAGACTTCATTCTTTTTCAGATCTTAGTCCACGACTAGATCAAATTCAGTCCCTAGGACGGTTATGGGACGGTTATGGGATGGTTATGGGACGGTTTTGGGAAGAAGGGATGTGATTTTTGGTAACTGTTCGCCCAGGCGGTTGGGGACAGTTTAAGTCGTCCTCTCTCTCTCATTTCTGCCATTCTGGTCGATTTTTACTCACTTTCACACAGAGAGAAACACAGAGAAAATTCAAGAGAGAAAGAGAGACACAAACATTGGATTGGCCGATTTGATCCAAGAGATTGTTCTTGAGTGTTCCTGGTGTGTTTGGGCGTGTGATCAAGAGAATGGATTTGAGGCAGAAAGACAAGGAGAAGGCAAAGGAGAAAGAGAAGGAAGTCGCCCCTGGAGACCAAACTCCTAAGGTGAGAGGTGTGGCCAAGAGTAACCGGACAAGGCCGCGGATGATGGCCGTGTGAGTCTGGCCGGTTTGGATCGATTGGCCACTCCTTACTCTGACTTCTTCTACTCTGTTTCTCCATATATTGTACTATGGATTGTTTTATGATATTACAGGGAAGGATCTATCGATCTTAAGGCCTTGGCCTGACCAAATCCCCATGAAAGCCCCTTGTTCTTGTGTGGGCTGTTCATGGCCGAGATCACTATGATCTGAGCCGGTTCTTTTGAATCTTATTATGGGAATATTTTTCTTCTGAATTGTCATGATTTATCATGAATTTTATTTGGTATTTGGATCTCTTTTTAAAGGGGTCAGATTTGACATTTTTGATGATTGTTCTTGACTAGATTGGATCCGACCATGCAATGTGAACTGATTCTTGTTTTGTAATCTAACCTTGTGATTGTGTGTTTGTTTGTGTTGGATCCAGGACCAGAAATGGACCGTGGTAAGGGAAAAGCACCATGAGGACCGCGGCCATGGGAAGATGTGTGGTGATTGGGTTGATTCTGAAAATTGTGTAATTATTGTAGCCTATTGTGCAACTTGTGAACTTATGCGATTCTAGTGTGTGATCTATTTATTAGGATGGTGAATGATGTACGAACCTTGGTTATTATCTATGAAATATCTATTTGCCATAGTCGATGTTGGATTGTTTAAGTGTGAATGTTGGAACCTCAAAACTCTGAAAAAGACTAAGAATTATTTAACACTTGAACTTGAATATGTAAATGAAACTGGTTGCATTGTTTGGTGAGGCCGCGGTCTGGTTGGAGTGGGAAATCCAGGATCGGGTCTTACAAGTTGGTATCAGAGCATTCTTTATTCTAGGATTTGTTGGGTTATTGGTTCACCACACACTTGGCCGTTTGGACTCATGGTGAGATAGTTGGGTTCTAAGTAATCTTTTGTACTGATTAACTTAGGAGTGATTGAGGTTTGTGTGTTCAGTTGTGGACTAACCTTTTGTTTGTGTTTGTAACTCCTAAGGGTACAAGAAGGTATAAATCTCGGAAAGGAAAGGAGGCAACTGGAGCGTCTGGAGCCGTGGGGCAGGATGGTGCTGAACAGACCGGAGTGTTACCAGCTGGAACCATTCCAACCACAGTGCTACCGGCTCTGGTGGAGCAGGTGGACAATGCAACCGGACTTCCAGTGGGTCGAACTCTTCCTACTGAGGTTAATGAAACTAATGTGGACGAGCAGCAAGAGCAAGTCCATGAAGACGATACTGGGTCGCCCAACGTTGGTGCTGGGAGTGGCCAGAATGTTGATGCAAACAATGTTCGGGTCACTGGTGCCGAGGAGGTCATTGAGCCGACCATAAGGGGCTTGGTGGAGGCTATGCAGATCATGGGAGCTCAGATAGCCTCCTTGACACAGGCGTTCACACCATTGGTGAACTCGTCCGTGGGACAGGCTAATCCCCCGGTTCGGGTTGCTGCTGGAGTGGCTGATGTTGGTGCTGGCCGTGTGGCTGAGGTGATAGAGATAGACCCACCGGTCAGGCCAGTGCATGGTATGGACTACCTGAAGGTGCTGGAGCATATATCCAAGTTGGGAACCAAACACTTTGCTGGAAGTGTTGATCCTATGGAAGCGGACGAGTGGAGAACCATGTTGGTTCGAAACTTCAAGTCCACACGATGTCCTGAGGATTACCAGAAGGACATAGCAGTACACTTCCTGGAGGGAGATGCACATAATTGGTGGTTAGCTTTGGACAAGCGTACCAATGGTACCATTGAGCACTTTGCTGACTTTGAGGTTGAGTTCAACCATAAGTACTTTCCTGCTGAGGCGTGGGATCGTTTGGAGTCCAAGTTCCTGGACTTGACACAGGGACGGAGGACAGTTCGTGAGTATGAAGAAGAGTTCAACCGACTCAGGAGGTATGTGGGAAGAGAACTGGAGGATGAGAAGGTTCAAGTCCGAAGGTTCATCCGAGGCCTAAGGGTGGAACTTCGAACCTACTGTTCTGTTTGTAAGTTCCACACGGTTTCTGAGTTGGTTGAGAGGATGGCCTTGCTGGAGACCAACCTCACCGAGGAGGGTAAGCAGAAGCTAAAGAGTGTGGTGGTATCCTTGGGTCAGAGTGGTGACAAGAAGAGGAAGAGGGACTCGACCGAGGAGGGTAAAACCTCAAGTGGTAGGTGAGAGTGCCCTAAGTGTGGTCGATACTACGGTGGAGAGTGCTTGAAGGTCATGGGTGCCTGTACTCGATGTGGTAAGATGGATCACTCAGCCAAGGATTGTCCAAGCCTGTTGGGTGAGTCCAGGACCTTTCACCACTGCGGCCAGAAGGGCCACTACCGCAGGGATTGCCCTAAGTTGCAAGGCAACCAAAGTAAGGGATGTGGAGAGGCTAGCAGGCCAGTCCAGGGACGAGGCCTGACCTCAACACCTCGTGTGTATGAGCTATCCAAGGATGTGGATGGGACTCGGCCTTTCCAAGCGATCACTGGTAACATTCTAGACTACTACTTTTACAATTCCAGTAGAATTGCATGGTATGGAACCTAGGATGGATAGATATACTTTGATGGGTCTTGTGTAGGGACCTTAAGTATTGGTGGTGTGGAAACACACACATTATTTGATACTGGAGCTACACATAGTTTTTTGAGTCCAAGTATGATAGGAAAAGGTTTGTTCCAGTATGGAACATGGGATGGTCCTGAACGAGTGAGTGCGGCCTAAGGGCAAGTTATGAACTCACTCGGTCTGGTTAAGGACATCCCTGTGGTGATCTTCGATAGGCCGATGCCTATAGATCTGATTGTTGTCCCCCTCAAGCATCATGAAGTGATCTTGGGCATGGACTGGTTGGGAAAGTATCGGGCAACTCTAGATGTCACCGGAGAAGGGTGCAACTTGAGAACGAGTTTGGACCCCCGATTAAGTACCAAGGAATCAAGCCAACCTCTTGTAGTTTGGTGGTTTCAGCAGTCCAAGTAGAACGGATGCCTGGAAATGGTTGAGAGGCCATTTTGGCTACCATTTACACTGATGAGGTTATAGGGGCCTGTGACCCAGAGGGTATACCGTTGGTTCGAGAATTTCAGGATGTGTTTGGGGCACTACAGGGCATTCCCCCTGATAGGGCTGACCCATTCATCATTGAATTGGAACCTGGAACGGCCCCATTATCAAAAAGTCCATATAGAATGGCACCAGCTGAGATGGCAGAGATGAAGAAGCAACTTGAGGAGTTGCTTGAGAAGGGGTTCATACGCCCTAGTGTATCACCTTGGGGAGCACCAGTCCTATTTGTTAAGAAAAAGGATGGTAGATTTAGGCTGTGCATTGATTATAGGGGTTTGAACAGGGTGACTGTGAAGAATAAGTACCCTTTACCCAGGATTGATGAGTTGTTGGATCAACTCCGTGGAGCCAAGTGGTTCTCCAAGATTGACCTGGCCTCTGGGTATCATCAGATCCCCATTGCACCAGATGATGTGAGGAAGACAGCGTTCCGAACTAGGTATGGCCACTATGAGTTTGTGGTTATGCTGTTCGGACTGACCAATGCACCTGCTGCATTCATGAAGATGATGAACGGCATCTTCAGGGAATACTTGGACGAGTTTGTGATCATCTTCATTGATGATATACTCGTGTATTCCAAGACAAAGGAGGACCATGAAAGACACCTAAGGGCGGTGTTGGGCCGCCTGAGAGAACAGAAGCTCTTTGCTAAGCTAAGCAAGTGTAGTTTCTGGCATAAGAGCATTGGGTTCCTTGGACATGTGGTGTCTGATAAAGGAGTCTCAGTGGATCAAGATAAGATCAAATGTATCCAGGAATGGCCACAGCCAAAGAATGCTACGAAAGTTAGAAGCTTTTTAGGGTTGGCTGGTTATTACAGGAAATATGTCAAGGGGTTCTCGAGCATAGCTCAACCTATGACTAAGCTGACAGGCAAGGACGTGAGGTTCACATGGTCTGAGGAGTGTGCGAAAATTTTTGTAGCACTCAAGAACATGTTGACTAATGCACCTGTCCTGGTGTTGCCTGAGGCTGATCAGCCTTATGTGGTGTATACGGATGCGTCCATCACCCGAGCAGTCAACGGGAAGGGTCAGCGTGCTGAGTCCAAGGACCAACCTGCTGATATGTGTACTGATGGACAGCCACGGACGTCCTGTGTGTGCTGACAGACACACACGAACACAAACGGACAGCCACGGACATCCTGTGTGTGCTGACGAACACACACGGACAGCCACGAACGTCCTGTGTATGTTGACGGACACAAACGGACAGCCACGGACGTCCTGTGTGTGTTGACGGAAACACACGGACAGCCACGGACATCCTGTGTGTGCTGACGGACACACACAGACGTCATGTGTGTGCTGACAGACACCCACGGACGTTCTATGTACTGAACAGACAGCCCAAGTGGGCCAAAATCACCCGAAATGTCCACGGGAAGGGCCAGCGTGCTGAGTCCAAGGACCAGCGTGCTGATATGTGTACTGATGGACAGCCACAGAATTCCTGTGTGTGCTGACGGACACACACGGCCACACACGGACACACACGGACAGCCACAGACGTCCTGTGTGTGCTGACTGACAGCCACGGACGTCCTGTGTGTACTGAACAGACTGCCCACATGGGTCAAAATCATACGAACAGTCCACGGGAAGGGTCAGCGTGCTGAGTCCAAGGCCAACGTGCTGATATGTGTACTGATGGACAGCCACAGACGTCCTGTGTGTGCTGACAGAGACACACGGACACACACGGACACACACAGACAGCCCTGAACGTCCTGTCTGTGCTGACGGACACACACGAACGTCCTGTGTGTGCTGACGGACACCCACGGACGTCCTGTGTGTACTGAACAGACAGCCCACGTGGGCCAAAATCACCCGAACAGTCCACAAAAAGGGCCAGCATGCTGAGACCAAGGACCAGCGTGCTAATATGTGTAGTGATGGACAGCCATGGACGTCATGTGTGTGCTGACAGACACACACGGACACACACGGACAAACACGGACACACACAGACAGACACGGACGTTCTGTGTGTGCTGACGGACAGCCACAGACGTTCTGTGTGTGCTGGTGGACACCCACGGACGTCCTGTGTGTACTAAACAGACAGGCCACGTGGGCCAAATCACCCAAACAGTCCACGGGAAGGGCTAGCGTGCTGAGTCCAAGGACCAACGTGCTGATATGTGTACTGATGGACAGCCACGGATGTCCTGTGTGTGCTGACGGACACACACGGAAAGCAACGGACGTCCTGTGTATGCTGACAGACAGCAACAAACAGCCAAGGACGTCCAGTGTGTACTGAACAGACAGCCCACGTGGGCTAAAATCACCCGAACAGTCCACGGGAAGAGTCAGCGTGCTGAGTCCAAGGACCACCGTGCTGATATGTGTACTGATGGACAGCCATGGACGTCCTGGGTGTTCTGACAGACACACACGGACACACACGAACAGCCACGGACGTCCTGTGTGTGCTGACGGACACACAAGGACAGCCACGGACGTCCTATGTGTGCTGACGGACACACATGGACAGCCACAGACGTCCTGTGTGTGCTGACGGACACACACGGACAGCCACGGACGTCCTGTGTGTGCTGACGGACACACAGAGACGTCATGTGTGTGCTGACAGACACCCACGGACGTTCTGTGTACTGAACAGACAGCCCACGTGGGCCAAAATCACCCGAACAGTCCACGGGAAGGGCCAGCGTGCTGATATGTGTACTTATGGACAGCCACGAACGTCCTGTGTGTGCTGACGGACACACACGGACAGCCACGGCCGTCCTGTGTGTGCTGAAGGACAGCCACGGACGTCCTGTGTGTACTGAGCAGACATCTCACGTGGGCCAAAATCACCCGAACAGTCCACGGGAAGGGTCAGCGTGTTGAGTCCAAGGACCAACATGCTGATATGTGTACTGATGGACAGATACAGACGTCCTTTGTGTGCTGATGGACACACATGGACACACACAGACAGCCACAGACGTTTTGTGTGTGCTGACAGACACCCACTGACGTCCTGTGTGTACTGAACAGACAGCCCACGTGGCCCAAAATCACCCGAACAGTTCACAGGAAGGGCCAGCGTGCTGAGTCCAATGACCAGCGTGCTGATATGTGTACTGATGGACAGCCACGGACATCCTGTGTGTGTAGACGGACACACACAATCACAAACGGACGTCCTGTGTGTGCTGGCGGACACCCACTGACGTCCAGTGTGTACTGAACAGACAGCCCACGTGGGCCAAAATCACCCGAGCAGTCCATGGGAAGGGTCAGCGTGCTGAGTTCAAGGACGAACTTTCTGATATGTGTACAGATGGACAGCCACGGACGTCATGTGTGTGCTGATGGACACACACGGACAGGCATGGATGTCCTGTGTGTGCTTACAGACACACACAAACATCATGTGTGTGCTGACGGACACCCACGGACGGCCTGTGTGTACTGAACAGACAGCCCACGTGGGCCAAAATCACCCGAAGAGTCCACGGGAAGGGCCAGTGTGCTGAGTCCAAGGACCAGCGTGCTGATATGTGTACTGATGGACAGCCACGGACGTCCTGTGTGTGCTGACGGACACACACGGACAGCCACAGACGTCATGTGTATGCTGACGGACAGTCACAAACGTCTTGTGTGTACTGAGCAGACAGCCCACGTGGGCCAAAATCACCCGAACAGTCCACGGGAAGGGTCAGCGTGCTGAGTCCAAGGACCAACATGCTGATATGTGTGCTTGCGTACACCCACGGACGTCCTGTGTGTACTGAACAGACAGCCTACGTGGGCCAAAATCACCCGAACAGTCCACGGGAAGGGTCAGCGTGCTGAGTCCAAGGACCAACGTGCTGATATGTGTACAGATGGACAGCCACGGACGTCCTGTGTATGCTGACAGACACACACGGACACACACGGACAGCCACGGACGTCCTGTGTGTGCTAACGTACACACACGGACAGCCACAGACGTCATGTGTGTGCTGACGGACATCCACAAACGTCTTGTGTGTACTGAGCAGACAGCCCACGTGGGCCAAAATCACCCGAACAGTCCACGGGAAGGGTCAGCGTGCTGAGTCCAAGGACCAACATGCTGATATGTGTGCTGGCGGACACCCACGGACGTCCTGTGTGTACTGAACAGACAGCCTACGTGGGCCAAAATCACCCGAACAGTCCACGGGAAGGGTCAGCGTGCTGAGTCCAAGGACCAACGTGCTGATATGTGTACAGATGGACAGCCACGGACGTCCTGTGTATGCTGACAGGCACACACGGACACACACGGACACACACGGACAGCCACGGACGTCCTGCATGTGCTGACGGACACACACGGAAGTCATGTGTGTGCTGACGGACACCCAAGGACGTCCTGTGTGTACTGAACAGACAGCCCACGTGGGCCAAAATCACCCGAACAGTCCATGGGAAGGGTCAGCGTGCTGAGTCCGAGGACAAACGTGCTGATATGTGAACTGGCGGACACCCACGAACGTCTTGTGTGTACTGATTAGACAGCCCACGTGGGCCAAAATCACCCGAGCAGTCCACGGGAAGGGTCAGCGTGCTGAGTCCAAGGACCAGCGTGCTGAGTCCAAGGACCAGTGTGCTGATATGTGTACTGATGGACAGCCGTGGACGTCCTGTGTATGCTGACAGACACACAAGGACACAGACGGACAGCCACGGACGTCCTGTGTATGCTGACAGACACACACGGACACACACGGACGTCCTGTGTGTGCTGACGGACACACACGGACGTCATGTGTGTGCTGACGAACACCCACGGACGTCCTGTGTGTACTGAACAGACAGCCCACGTGGGCTAAAATCACCCGAACAGTCCACAGGAAGGGCCAGCGTGCTGAGTCCAAGGACCAGCGTGCTGATATGTGTACTGATGGACAGCCACAGACGACCTGTGTGTGCTGACGGACACACACAGACACACACAGACACACACGGACAGCCACGAACGTCCTGTGTGTGCTGACAGACTGCCACGGATGTCCTGGGTGTACTGAACAGACAGCCCACATGGGCCAAAATCACCCGAACATTCCACGGGAAGGGCCAGCGTGCTGAGTCCAAGGACCAGCATGCTGATATGTGTACTGATGGACAGCCACAGATGTCCTATGTGTGCAGTCGAACAAACACGGACGTCCTGTGTGTGTTGGGGGACACCCACGTTCGTCCTGTGTGTACTGAAAAGACAGCCCACATGGGCAAAAATCACCCAAAGAGTCCACGGGAAGGGTCAGCGTGCTGAGTCCAAGGCCAACGTGCTGATATGTGTACTGATGGACAGCCACGGACGTCCTGTGTGTGCTGACGGACACACACGAACACATACAGACAGCCACGAACGTCCTGTGTGTGCTGACGGACACACACGGACGTCCTGTGTGTGCTGAAGAACACCCATGGATGTCCTGTGTGTACTGAACAGGCAGGCCACGTGGGCCAAAATCACCCGAACAGTCCACGGGAAGGACCAGCGTGTTGAGTCCAAGGACCAGCGTGCTGATATGTGTACTGATGGACAGCCACAGACGTCATGTGTGTGCTAACGGACACACACAGATACACACAGACACACACGGACAGCCACAGACATCCTGTGTGCGCTGATGGACAGCCACAGACATCCTGTGTGCGCTGACGAACACCCACAAACGTCCAGTGTGTACTGAACAGACAACCCAAGTGGGCCAAAATCACCCGAACAGTCCAGGGGAAGGGCCAGCGTGCTGAGTCCAAGGACCAGCATTCTGATATGTGTACTGATGGACAGCCACGGACGTCTTGTGTGTGCAGACGGACAAACACAGACACACAGGGACGTCCTGTGTGTGGTGGGGGACACCCACGGACGTCCTGTGTCTACTGAACAGACAGCCCACATGGGCCAAAATCACCCGAACAGTCCACAGGAAGGGTCAGCGTGCTGAGTCCAAGGCCAACGTGCTGATATGTGTACTGATGGACAGCCACGGATGTCCTGTGTGTGCTGACGGACACGCACGGACACATACAGACAGCCATGAACTTCATGTGTGTTCTGACGGACACACACAGACGTCCTGTGTGTGCTGACGAACACCCACGGACGTCCTGTGTGTACTGAACAGACAGGCCACGTGGGCCAAAATCACCCGAACAGTCCACGGGAAGGGCCAGCGTGCTGAGTCCAAGGACCAGCGTGCTGATATGTGTACTGATGGACAGCCACGGACGTCCTGTGTGTGCAGACGGACACACACGGACACACACGGACAGCCACAGACGTCCTATGTGTGCTGGTAGACACCCACGGACGTTCTGTGTGTATTGAACAGACAGCCTACGTGGGCCAAAATCACCCAAACAGTCCACGGGAAGGGTCAGCGTGCTGACTCCAAGGACCAACGTGCTGATATGTGTACTGATGGACAGCCACGGACGTCCTGTGTGTGCTGATGGACACACACGGATACACACAGACAGCCACAGACGTCTTGTGTGTGCTGACGGACACACACAGACGTCCTGTGTGCTGACGGACACACACGAACGTCCTATCTATACTGAACAGACAGCCCACGTGGGCCAAAATCACCCAAACAGTCCACGGGAAGGGCCAGCGTAGTGAGTCCAAGGACCAGCGTGCTGATATGTGTATTGATGGACAGCCACGGACGTCCTGTGTGTGCTGACGGACACACACGGACACACTCGGACACACACGGACAGCCACGAACGTCCTGTGTGTGCTGACGGACAGCCAGAGACAGCCACGGACGTCCTGTGTGTGCTGGCAGACACCCACGTATGTCCTGTGTGTGCTGTGAGACACCCACGTGGGCTAAAAACACCCAAACAGTCCACGGGAAGGGCCAGCGTGCTGATATGTGTACTGATGGACAGCCACAGACGTCATGTGTGTACTGAACAGACAGCCCACGTGGGCCAAAATCACCCGAACAGTCCACGGGAAGTGTGGGAACCGAAATTCGCACTGTCGATTTCCGTTTAAATAAGGAATCTTGGAAAACCCTAATTTCTCAGAGGACCCGGATATCTGCTAATTACCACACGTCAAGCAATAAAAACACGAGAATAACAACGATAAAAATAAGGAATCGAAAAAGAGAGCAAAGAAGATCTTATTCCGAATCTGCGTATGAACGTTTACAACAAGGTATAAGCCTGGGCTCGAGCGCTGTCGGCGAGATTCCTAGTTCTAGCAACCCTAAGACGGCTAAACCTAATTGAGTCGCAGCTCGAAATAACAAAAATGGAAAATTGCCTAAATTGCTCTGAAAAATCCTCTCCCATGCTCCTCGCCTAGGACTCCTTATATACTAGCTCCAAGGTCGGTTTACGCTTTTACTCTTCTGCCCTTAAGCCGTCATAGCATAAAAATGGAGATATTCCATTTTTCCCGATCTTCACAATTATCTTCAAAACTTCCGTATTTATCTGCGGAAACTTGACATTTATCCTTCCTTGTGGACCAAGTGTAAACCGTGTTGTGGTTTACGGGCTTTTGGTTAAGAAATCGTAGGATGGGCCTCGAGTCGTGTTTTAGGTCCCTTTGGGCCGTCTTCCGACTCGACACGTTTACTACGATTTATTTTGATAAAGAACGAACTTTCCGCGGTTTCTAATCCGCAAAGTTTGATCGATGAGTTAGAATAGCGGAAAACATGGACTGAGCTTGCTATGGTCTTCGGGAGATAGCATTTGAAGGTTTGACGAGAATGCCTGGATTGGTTTCATATCGATTTTAGGAAGAGTTCGATCGCTACACAGCGACCAAACTTTGGCTCGACCCGGTCGCTACGTAGCGACCGAGCGGGATGAGCGCTCGGTCGCTACGTAGCGACCGAGTGAGATGCGCTCGGTCGCTACGTAGCGACCGAGCGGGATGAGCGCTTGGTCGCTACGTAGCGACCGAGCTTTGGTTCGATCTCGGTGGCTACGTAGCGACCGAGATTTGGCTTGACCTCGGTCGCTACATAGAGACCAAGCTTGGCTCGGGCTCGGTCGCTACGTAGAGACCGAGCGAGACGGACACTCGGTCGCTATGTAGCGACCGAGCTTGGCTCGGGCTCGGTCGCTATGTAGCGACCGAGTGAGACGAATGCTCGGTCGCTACGTAGCGACCGAGCGAGACAGATGCTCGGTCGCTATGTAGCGACCAAGCTTGGCTCGGGCTCGGTTGGCTGAGCTCGGTCGTTACGTAGCGACCGAGCGAGACAGATGCTCGGTCGCTACATAGCGACCGAGCTTGGGTCAGGCTCGGTCGCTACGTAGCGACCGAGTGGGACGGACATTTGGTCGCTGCATAATGACCTGTTTTGAGCTTTCGTCGGACGTCTCGATTCTTTCTTCCGTAAAGCTTTTTTGTAAGAAAGAATCTATTTCAAAAAGTATTCATCGGAGAAATTCTTATTTTCTTCCTCGGACGTTTTGAATGTTAAATTTGTCACAACCGTTTAGCCCGTTAGAGTTGTGACTCTAGCGGGCGGATAGATGACTTTGACAAGGTTAAGTTATCGAGAAATAAGCGTATTGGATGAAATTCACACTTTAAACTCTGCGGAAAAATGTTATCGAGACAGTATTCCGAACCCATACTTCTATAAGTAGTGAGCTCTAGTCATTCATTTTCTTCACACCTTCCCTTCTTCATTCCTTCAAAAACCTCTCTAGTTTCATACCTTTCCTTTCAACATGTCTTCCTCCCAAGGTGATAAGATAGATTCCGACGTCGAGATGGGCAAGGCCACTTCTCCGGCTCTGGTTCTGGCTTCTCCGGCTGAAGCGCCGGCTTGTGTTGCCGGTCATCTTTCCTTCCGAGAGAAACTAGTTCGTTGCCAGGCCGAGAAAGAACTGGCTCAAGCTGGCTCCGAGTTCCTGTCTTCTTCTGCCCAGGTCGTTGCCCCTGGTCATGGGATCGAGGTCATGGCTCCTCTTCCGCAAGCCCTACCTGCAGGATCTTCCACGACTCCGATCCTCGTCGAGGACCAGGAGAAAGCCGCTGGCTCTATACCTCCTCCTCCAGCCAGGAAAGAAATCGTTCTGGCGTTGCGCGCTCCTAGTGCGGTTCCGGTTGCTCAGCCTAAGCGTCGGAAGAGGAAACTTGCCAAGAGTGGTGATGGGGAAACTTCGCAGCAAGGTGGATTGAGCCTAGCATCGGGACTTCGCGGAAAGGTTTGTCTCTTGCTTGAATTCTTGATCATCTTATGTGCATTCTTTCTTGGACTTAGTCTTAAGAATTTTCACCGTTCGCAGTTCATATCGTTGATCGATGGGATGATCAGCGAGTGTGGTTCTGAGACCAGTCGCCTTTCCGGGGAGTTGGTGGAGCTTCAGGGCAGATGGTCTGAAACCGAGACCATGCTGACGGCTGTCAACGACTCTGATTCCGAGAAAGTGCCGAAGCTCGAGGTCGCAATAGGAGGGCTCGAGAGGGACCTTGGGAAGGCCAGAAAGGCCAAATCCTCGGAGGTGCATCGGCTCCAGCGTCAGATCGAGGGTGATGTGGGGCTAGCGAGCCGCGGGATCCAAGAGGCCACAGATGCTCTTCGCGCAGAGTTTCAGGCTCACTTGGCGAAGATTTCTGCTTCCCTGGGTTCTCTCGAGTGTATCCGGAGCAGAGACCTAGCTTTGGCGACGATTGTTGGGACGGCCATGGTTCGAGGAAACGTGCAAGCCAGTCTTAGGACATCAAGGCAAGCGTTCCATGGTCGAGAAAGAAGGTTAAGGACATAAGGAAACTTAGACTTAACCTTATACAAGCTAAGAGACAGCTAGGACGAGTAAGACGGTAACTGGACGAAGTGAACGAGTAGCTCGGCCAGCTCAATGAAGCTAGGTTCAGTTCACTCCAGCTCAGTCCCTACTAAGTCAGCTCCACTAGCTGGACTACTAGCTCACTCAGCTGAGGCAGCTGAGAGTCAGCTCATCTCAGCTAGACGGACTGACCGGGCTTTAGGCCGATGGTCCGAGTCCGGGTCAGTGGCGGGCTGTGAGGTCCGGCCATGAGGCCATGGGCTGTTGGGTCTTTGGACAAGGCCGTGGGCTAAGTCCAGGAGGCCTGGGGCGTGGGTTGGGCTTATGACCGACCCCAAACCCAATCAGAAAGGGCGAAGGGATACAAGTGGCCGAAAGGGGGCAACCCTTGGCCGATGGTGCCCATTCGCTAGCAAGTCGTGACTGTTCGTGGGGCAAGTCTTACCCCCTCGTTTTCTATAAATATGGGGGCTCTCTGGTCGATTTCATTATCCAATTCCAGAGTAAAATACTCAGAGAAAAACGTAGAGAGAAAGAAAGAGAGAAAGAGAGAGTTCCGGCCAAAAGAAAGGCCGATTGTGGTGGTGTTGTGTTCCGGCGACTCTGATCGTTTGAGAACTAACTCCGGTCAAGAATGGGAGATCAAGACAAGGAGGAGAGCATGGAGAACCACAGACGTGGTTCACAAGGTATGTGATGGGCCGTGGCTCCATCAGACCGAACGGACGGTCCATGCAACCGCACCGCGGCTCTGCTCGGTTCCTAAGTCCCATCCGGCTCTCCTTATCTGTTTCAATTCGTTTCTCTTCTCTTCTCTCTGGTAAAACGCGAAAGGTTGTGTTGGTTGAGTCCAAGGGACACGTCCCTAGACTTTGGCCGGACATAATCAAACCGCTAGCCTAGACACGGGTCGGTTAGTGGGATGATCCGATCGCACCAAGACTGGGCGGTTAGGACGAACGGTTGGGAATGACCCAAAGGGCACGAGTTGTCAAGAGTCATGAATGTACAAGAGGCACAAATGGCCAAAGGGTACATGTACCAAACGGTGTCTTTCGGGACAGGTTAGGACCGATCCTTATGGATCAGCTTATGGCTTGTCTAGTTAAGACAAGGTCACGGTTTATCTAAGACAAGGTAGAGTCGCAAGGTCTGACCGGTTTCTAACCCTTCCGGATTAGGCTTGAGGCTTACTCGGCCGATTGGATCCAGGCCTAAGGCCGGATCAGATAAGGGAGTCCGTTGGGCCATTGAGCCGGACACCATTGGCCGGTCGCACCTAGATTCTATCCGGTTAGACGGATTGGTCTTTGGGGACGATCCGGATCTGTTCGTGTGTTCTGTTTATCTATTCTGGACTATCTATCTGATTCTAAGTCAAGGGGTGGTTGGTTGAATGACTTAGGATACGGTAGGTAGGTTCATACGTTTTATGATTATGTTGACTGAGGTTTATCTAAGTTCTAGGAACCAAACCAAGCATTGTAGAATCAATCCGTTCTATTCTCGGTTTTGATTAATGCTTATCTGGTTGTGGTTTCAGGAACTAAGGATGGTTCTGGTCAAGCCAAGGAGCCGTGAAGGCTCGGTCAATGAGAGGCTGTGTAACGTATGGTTAGATGATGCTAGGGATGAACTATTGATTGTCTATGAGACTGTTAAGAAGTTGTGTATTGAATCTCATGTTTCTAAGTAATAAAAAGTTTATACATTATTATTCCGCTGTGCAATCTATTCCTTTGTTTAAGAACCTTATATTCGAATATGACTTGGTAAATAAAAGACTTAGAATGAATCAGACAAGCAAAGAAATTAATAAGTAAGCATTCGTATCCAGTTGGGTCGAGACACCAGGAACGGGTCTTACAAGTTGGTATCAGAGCATGCTTGATTCTAGGATAGGTGGGTTATGTAGTCCACACACACACACACGCAGCCAGCTGATTAGGTCTCACGGTGAGGTTTGATTGCTTTGTCTAGGGATTTTTTTGTTCTGTTTATGGTTAGTATGTTTTCTACAAACATTGTCTGAATCCTTAGGCTGGAAAAAGCAAATCGGGAAAGTCCCGAAGAAGTAAGAGAATGGCCGGTCAGTCTATCCAAGTGGCCGTGGACGGAACTAATCTGTCCGGTTTGCAAACTGATCCAGCCGCGGCTAATGCTGAAGATGTGTTGCCAACTGATCAGGCTAACCTTACAGGGATGCAAAAGGATGTTCAGGAACATCAGGAGAGTGATGAGGAAGTGGAATCCTCGAACGCTAACCGTGATGGTGGCCAGCGTGAGAAAGTGGCCGATGGTACGGCCAATGTAACCGCAACACTGTCCAAAGAGGACTTGTTAGAGGCCATGAAGGTAATGTGGACTCAGGTGGCGGCTATTGCCCAACTGTTCACGCCATTAGTGAACTCCTCGGTTGGCCAAGCTACGCCTGTGGCTACGACCACCCCCAACACCAATGGTCCAGTTGTGGAAACGGTCGAGGTGATCGAGATTGATCCACCAGAAAGGACCGGGAAAAAGGTGGACTATCTGAGTTTGCTTCAGCACATCTCCCGTCTAGGGACGAAGAATTTCTCAGGAAGCACCGATCCTATTGAGGCAGACGAGTGGAGGAGTAGGCTAGTCCGAAACTTCAGCTCAACTCGTTGTCCCGAGGATTACAAGAGAGACATTGCGGTTCACTTCCTGGAAGGGGACGCGCATAAATGGTGGCTGGCTGTGAACAAGCGCACCAATGGAAGTCTCCAGAGTTTTGCGGATTTTGAAGATGAATTCAACCGCAAATACTTTCCTGCAGAGGCTTGGGACCGTCTGGAAGGTAGATTCCTAGACCTTACCCAAGGCCACAGGGCCGTACGTGAGTACGAAGAGGAGTTCAACCGGCTCCGACGGTTTGTTGGAAGGGAACTTGAGGACGAGACAGTCCAGGTTCGTCGGTTCATTCGAGGCTTAAGGCCGGAGCTGAGAACCCACAGTTTCATCTGCACCTTCAGCACCGTCGGAGAGCTGGTTGAACGTGTAGCTCTTTTGGAGTCTAACTTGGCCGAAGAAGCCAAGCTTAAGACGAAGTCGCAGTCTGTCCCGACGGGTAAGACTAACGACCGAAAGAGGAAGTGGGACCAGGTTGACGGAGGCAAGGCCTCTAGTGGACGACCTGAATGTCCCAAGTGTGGTAAGAACTATCCAGGTGAATGCTGGAAAGCCACGGGAGCTTGTGTGAGATGTGGCAGCTTGGATCATTCCATCCGAGATTGCACTCGACCAAGCCGGACTCAGGGCCAATCCAGTGGCAGCGGCTCTCGAACTTGTTTCCATTGCGGCCAAAGCGGACACTTCCAAAGTGAATGCCCTAAGCGGCAAGGAGGACAAGGGAAGGGTCGTGGAGACACAGGAAAGTCGACCCAGAGCAGGCAGACCACAACACCAAGGGTGTGTGAGCTGTCCCGAGACGACGGCGCTTCTGGATTGTTTGATTCGATCTCTGGTAATTTCTGAATTTATCTGTTTACATTCAATAGAATGCTTGGTCTGGAACCTAGAGTGGCTAGGGGATTCTGATGTGGGTCTCTTATAGGGACCCTCATGATTGGTGGTGTTGAAACCCACGTACTTTTCGACACAGGGGCTACACATAGTTTTGTGAGCCCGGTGGTCGGAAAGGGTCTGTTCTGCCTCTGTTATGGGGATAATTCGAGACTAGTGAGGGCGGCCGGTGGGCAAATCATGCATTCACTAGGGCTCATGACTAATATCCTGGTAATGATCCAGGAGAAAAATCTGCCTGTAGATCTGATTGTGTTGCGCCTACAGAATCACGATGTGATCCTAGGCATGGATTGGTTGGGAAAGTATCGGGCCACTCTCGACTGCCACAGAGGATGTGTACGGTTGGAGACTAGACCTCACCCGATCTAGTACCAAAGTCTGAATATGAGTCCAGCTCTGGATAGAGTAGTGGTGTCAGAAATCCGAGCAGAACGGATGCTTAGACGGGGTTGTGAAGCATATTTGACCACAATTACCACTATGGAGCATGGCAGGTCTGATGATCAGAAAGATCTATCTGAGGACCCGTTGGTGTCTGAGTTCCCAGATGTGTTCCGTTCGCTACAGGGTGTCCCCCCTGATAGGTCGGATCCATTTACGATTGAACTAGAACCAGGGACAGCTCCGCTGTCCAAGAGTCCGTATCGAATGGCTCCAGCCGAGATGGCCGAGCTAAAGAAGCAATTACAAGAATTGCTGGACAAGGGTTCATACGTCCAAGTAGCTCTCCTTGGGGTGCACCAGTCCTCTTTGTGAAAAAGAAGGATGGTAGCATGCGTCTGTGTATTGACTATCGAGGGTTGAACAGGGTTACTGTGAAGAACAAGTACCCGTTGCCCAAAATAGACGAGTTGTTGGATCAACTCAAAGGAGCCAAGTGGTTTTCTAAGATTGATTTGGCCTCAGGGTATCATCAGATCCCTATAAAGCCAAATGATATTAGAAAGACAGCAATCCGGACCAGGTACGGCCACTACGAGTTGGTGGTTATGCCATTCGGTCTGACCAATGCGCCTGCTGCATTCATGAAAATGATGAACAGTGTGTTCCGAGACTTCCTGGACGAATCAGTGATCATCTTCATTGATGATATCCTGATTTACTCCAAGGATGAGGAATCTCATCGGAAACACCTGAGAGCCGTGCTGGAACGATTACGGGAACACAAGCTCTATGCAAAACTCAGTAAATGCAGTTTTTGGCAGAAGAGCATTGGGTTTCTCGGCCACATTGTGTCCGGTGAGGGCGTCTCGGTGGATCCAGAGAAGATCAGGGCAATCAAGGATTGGCCTCGACCACGCAGTGCCACGGAAGTCAGAAGCTTCCTAGGGCTGGTAGGTTATTATAGAAAGTTTGTGAAAGGATTCGCAAACTTGGCTCAGCCTATGACACGGTTGACCGGGAAGGACGTTAAGTTCACATGGTCTGAGGAGTGTGGGAAATGTTTTTCCGTGCTTAAGGACATGCTGACTAGCGCACGCATTTTGGTTCTTCCAGGGCCGACCAACCCTATGAGGTTTATACGGACGCGTCCATAACAGGACTAGGTTGCGTATTAACCCAGCATGGGAAGGTCATCGCCTATGCGTCAAGGCAGTTGAGAAAACATGAGGGAAACTACCCCACCCATGACCTTGAAATGGCTGCGGTAGTGTTCGCCTTAAAGATTTGGCGATCATACTTGTATGGTGCCAAGGTTCAGATACTTCCGGACCATAAGAGTCTTAAATATATATTCACCCAGCCTGAGTTAAACTTAAGGCAGAGAAGGTGGATTGAGTTTGTAGCTGATTACGATCTGGATATCACCTATCATCCGGGAAAGGCTAATCTGGTCGCAGATGCCTTGAGCCGGAGAAGGGCCGACGTATCAGCCGAACGAGAAGCGGACGACCTGGACGGTACGGTTTGTGCCCTACGGTTGAACGCATCAACCAAAGAGTCTGAACCACTCGGATTAGAGGCGGTCAATCAGGCCGACCTGCTTACCCGAATTCGGTTGGCTCAAGGTCAGGACAACAACCTGAACAAGGTTGCTCAGAATGATAGGACGGAGTACCAAACTGCAAAGGATGGTACCATCCTAGTAAACGGTCTGATCAGTGTTCCTAATGATAGAAGTCTAAAGGAAGAGATTATGAGGGAGGCTCATAAGTCCAGATTCTCGGTTCATCCTGGTGCGACCAAGATGTACCAGAAACCTTAAGAAGTTCTATCATTGGATCCGTATGAAGGCAGATGTCGCGGAGTGGGTGGCCAAGTGTTCCACCTGCCAACTCATCAAAGCAGAACATCAAGTGCCTAGTGGGTTATTGCAAAGCTTGCCTATTCTGGAACGGAAATGGGATCACATCACAATGGACTTTGTGACTGGGTTCCCTACCATGAGGAGTAAGAAAGATGCGGTTTGGGTTGTTGTTGATCGCCTGACCAAATCAGCACACTTCCTGGCTATCAAAAAGTCGGATGGGGTAGATCAGATTGTACGTAAGTACATTGATGAGATCGTCCGACTACATGGTGTGCCGGCAAGCATAGTTTCAGATAGGGATTCAAGGTTCACATCTTACTTCTGGAGGGCTTTCCAAAAGGCTTTAGGAACAAGAGAGAACATGAGTACAGCCTATCACCCACAGACGGATGGACAGTCTGAAGAACGATCCAGACATTGGAAAATATGTTGCGAGCATGTGTTCTAGACTGGGGTGATTCCTGGGAGAAACATCTACCTCTGGTAGAATTTGCTTACAATAATAGCTTCCCTAGTAGTATTGGCATGTCGCCATACGAAGCTCTGTATGGGCGTCCATGCATGACACCCTTATACTGGACCAAAGTTGGGGAACGCAGCATGATTGGTCCGGAGATTGTCGAAGAGACAACCAAAAATATCAAGTTCTTGAGAGACAAGATGAGACAGGCACAAGACCGCCAAAAGAACTTTGCAGATCGAAGAAGGAAAGATCTCGAGTTTCAAGTAGGTGACTTGGTGTATCTCAAAATGATTACCTTCAAAGGACGAGTCCAGATTTCCGGAAGACGGAAGTTAGATCCGAGATACTTGGGGCCGTTCAAGGTCATTGAAAGAGTTGGGATGGTGGCCTACAAGTTGGACTTGCCGGCCAAGATGGACGCATTTCATAATGTGTTCCACGTCTCCCAACTTCGGAAATGTTTGACGGACCAAGACATCGCTCTTCTTGCCATTCCAGACGATCTTGGTAAGAACCTAACCTTGGAAACGAGGCCAGTTCGAATTATAGATAGGATGGAAAAAGCAACAAGGAAGAAGACGGTCCAGATGGTCAAGGTCGTCTGGGACTGTAATGGTCAGGATATAATCACTTGGGAAACCGAAGCTAGAATGAAAGCAGAGTACCCAGAGTGGTTGGATCAGTTTGTTTCCGAGGAAGCATTTGCTTCGAGGACGAATCCATCCCAAGGGGGGTAGACTTGTCACGCCCCCAATCCCGAATAGGATTGTTGGGACGGCCATGGTTCGAGGAAACGTGCAAGCCAGTCTTAGGACATCAAGGCAAGCGTTCCATGGTCGAGAAAGAAGGTTAAGGACATAAGGAAACTTAAAATTAACCTTATACAAGCTAAGAGACAGCTAGGACGAGTAAGACGGTAACTGGACGAAGTGAACGAGTAGCTCGGCCAGCTCAATGAAGCTAGGTTCAGTTCACTCCAGCTCAGTCCCTACTAAGTCAGCTCCACTAGCTGGATACTAGCTCACTCAGCTGAGGCAGCTGAGAGTCAGCTCATCTCAGCTAGACGGACTGTCTGGGCTTTAGGCCGATTGTCCGGGTCCGGGTCAGTGGCGGGCTGTGAGGTCCGGCCATGAGGCCATGGGATGTTGGGTCTTTGGAAAAGGCCGTGGGCTAAGACCGACCCCAAACCCAATCAGAAAGGGCGAAGGGATGCAAGTGGCCGAAAGGGGACAACCCTTGGCCGATGGTGCCCATTCGCTAGCAAGTCGTGCCTGTTCGTGGGGTAAGACTTACCCCCTCGTTTTCTGTAAATATGGGGGCTCTCTGGTCGATTTCATTATCCAATTCCAGAGTAAAATACTCAGAGAAAAACGTAGAGAGAAAGAAAGAGAGAAAGAGAGAGTTCCGGCCAAGAGAAAGGCCGATTGTGGTGGTGTTGTGTTCCGGCGACTCTGATCGTTTGAGAACTAACTCCGGTCAAGAATGGGAGATCAAGACAAGGAGAAGAGCATGGAGAACCCAGACGTGGTTCACAAGGTATATGATGGGCCGTGGCTCCATCAGACCGAACGGACGGTCCATGCGACCGCACCGCGGCTCTGCTCGGTTCCTAAGTCCCATCCGACTCTCCTTATCTGTTTCAATTCATTTCTCTTCTCTTCTCTCTGGTTAAACGCGAAAGGTTGTGTTGGTTGAGTCCAAGAGACACGTCCCTAGACTTTGGCCGGACATAATCAAACCGCTAGCCTAGACACGGTTTGGTTAGTGGGATGATCCGATCGCACCAAGACTGGGCGGTTAGGACGAACGGTTGGGAATGACCCAAAGGGCACGAGTTGTCAAGAGTCATGAGTGTCCAACAGGCACAAATGGCCAAAGGGTACATGTTCCAAACGGTGTCTTTCGGGACAGGTTAGGACCGATCCTTATGGATCAGCTTATGGCTTATCTAGTTAAGACAAGGTCACGGTTTGTCTAAGCCAAGGTAGAGTCGCAAGGTCTGACCGGTTGCTAAGCCTTTCGGATTAGGCTTGAGGCTTACTCGGCCGATTGGATCCAGGCCTAAGGCCGGATCAGGTAAGGGAGTCCGTTGGGCCATTGAGCCGGACTCCATTGGCCGGTCGCACCTAGATTCTATCCGGTTAGACGGATTGGTCTTTGGGGACGATCCGGATCTGTTCGTGTGTTCTGTTTATCTATTCTGGACTATCTATCTGATTCTAAGTCAAGGGGTGGTTGGTTGAATGACTTAGGATACGGTAGGTAGGTTCATACGTTTTATGATTATGTTGACTGAGGTTTATCTAAGTTCTAGGAACCAAGCCAAGCATTGTAGAATCAATCCGTTCTATTCTCGGTTATGATTAATGCTTATCTGGTTGTGGTTTCAGGAACTAAGGATGGTTCTGGTCAAGCCAAGGAGCCGTGAAGGCTCGGTCAGTGAGAGGCTGTGTAACGTGTGGTTAGATGATGCTAGGGATAAACTAGTGATTGTCTATGAGACTGTTAAGAAGTTGTGTATTGAATCTCATGTTTCTAAGTAATACAAAGTTTATAAATTATTATTCCGCTGTGCAATCTATTCCTTTGTTTATGAACCTCATATTCGAATATGACTTAGTAAAGAAAAGACTTAGAATGAATCAGACAAGCAAAGAAATTAATAAGTAAGCATTCGTATCCAGTTGGGTCGAGACACCAGGAACGGGTCTTACAAGACTCCCCCGACTTTGGAGGCCGAAGAGGCCCGACTGTCCGGTTGCAAGGGAGATATGGCGGCCGTGGATGGAGATTTTGATCTCATCTTGGCTGACCTGAAATCCGCGTGCTTCCTTCCGACGTGTTCAGAAGACCCAGAGGGGAAAGACCCGATGGTCGGAGAAAACGGAGGTGACGTGGCTCCAGGCTCGGACGAGGCAGCGGGTGAAGAGGGGGCGTGAGTTCTAATGTTTTTATGTTTCGGCCTTGAATGGCCTTGTTTTGTATTTCGGGACTGGCCGTGTGTGGCTTTAAATCCCTGCCGCTCTGCGGCTTTTTTTATGATAAGATAATCAAATGGCACTTTTTATGAGTTTGTGTATAGTGGGGAGGAAGGTGATGAGTTGTCGTCTCATATCCTTCTTCGATTGTGAAATGTTTTATTCGAGATCTGTTTCGAGAGTTCTTCCGCGAGATGTGAACTCTGCGGGGGTGCTGAAGATGTCCAATATAAACATAGAGGCATGGTTTAAGAATCTCTTATCTTTCGATATCATGCCTTGAGATGTTAGAGACCAGTGCGCTGGGTTTAGGGCAAGACCTAGGTTTACTTTCGGTTTAAGGATTGTGGGGTGACTAGCCGGCTATCGTTTTCCTGTTGCGACTTCTTCCTGATTCGTATCGATTTAAAGTCCGCGATAGGTTCTCAGCTTATACGACTTGTTTGATGCGAATCGAGCATCTCTCCGGAGACCGGAAGTGCTGGACCAAAATTTCGGATTTCATTTATAGCGGTATTATCCTTGTGTCGGAAGTAAGAGAGTCATCTTCGTGAGATGGCTATGTTTGTTTAGGATGTTTGTGAGTTCGATGTGATCAGCATCGGACTTGGTGGCGCGTGACGTTATTTCGAATTTTCGGGCAAAATAAGTGTTTATGTGTGCATATATATGTCTTTTTTGTGACGGAGGTTTCGTCTGTTCGGAAGACATGAACTTTGAGGCATCTTTTGCGACGTCTCGCGATGCTAAAGGTTGCTTCTCCTAAACGGTCGACTAATTTCCGAAGACCTCGTACTGATTTTACGGGTGAAGATGTTTTGTCTGTGCTGACGGACGTCTTGTCTGTGCTGATATGTGTACTGATGGACAGCCACGGACGTCCTGTCTGTGCTGACGGACACACACAGACACACACGGACAGCCACAGACGACCTGTGTGTGCTGACGGATACACACTGTTACAGGCTGGAATTCAGGGTGGGCAAGATGGATGATGGAAGCTTGATGGATTGACCAAATATATGATCGGGTGGGTGTTATGAATTGAATCCGAGATGTGTAGGGGATGAATTTAACCACCCCACAAGGCCCAAAGAATAGAAGGCCTGGCCCGGATTGGGTAAAGCGATGGCTCGGTTAGTCGGCTCAAGAGTCAGGCCTCTCGGCTTGTCTCTAGAGTACTTTTAGTCGATCATCATCGACTAAAGTATATTCGGCTTGGTGGCTGCTCGGATGCATATAGGCCCTTCGGCCCAGCAGGGGAGGCCCGTAAAGATGGCGTAAGCTAGGTCAAGGATGGAGCATCAGGACGACTATATAAAGGAAAAGGGAAGCGACAAGAGAAGGATCCAAAACTCTTGACTAACACTTGGTGGCTAGATTAGGGTTTTCACCTCTTCTTCATCTCACCGTTATTTGTACTTTTCCGGTAGCTCTTCGAGCCACCGGCTTTCTTTCTGTCGCATTCTTCTCATTTCCTTTGTAACCGACTGAACGTTCTCTCCGACCATTAATAAGACGTCTTTGTTAAACCCACATCTTCTTTATCACCGTTCCATTCAAACAGTTGGCGCCCACTGTGGGGCCTCTAACAAAGTAACGTAGCACTATGGTTGTTAGCAACGACAGTTCTTCGTCGGGCGAGGAGCGCGAAGCTCTCGAGGTGACGCCGGCTCCAGAGGCGACACCTACGCTGATGCCAGCAGCTCCACTGACCCCTCCTGCGTCCATGGAGACTATCCTGGCACGCCTTGCCCAACAAGAGGCGGCGCAGAAGGCGGCGGTTGACCAGATCACGGCATTAGCAAAGATCCTCGCAATATCGTCGACACTTGTTCGCCACAGATCGAACAACCAGCGTAGCACCTACGCGGGACAACGACCGCCAAAACACCGATAACGACATCAACGCACACACCACAAGCGAACTAGCCACGTTGAAACAGTCGGTCCTCGATATCAACTCGAAGATCCACCAGGTGACGACGTCCGCACCCTAAATCGAGCATGTGCTCACGTAATCTCTTCGTACACCCTTCACGCAAAAGGTTACTAGTGTGCGGCTCCAGAAGATGGAGAAGCTCCGTCTCCCCACCTTCAAAGGTCTCTCTGACCATTCTACTCACGTCACGTATTTCAACATAGCGATGCAACGCGCGAACCTAACCAACGAAGAAAAAGACGCCGGCTTTTGCCAACTCTTCGTCAAAACCCTAGAAGGACCCGCCCTCACTTGGTTCACCGGCCTCAGAGAGAACTCCATCGACTGTTTCCACGACCTCTCGGCGGCCTTTCTCAAGAACTATATCATGTTCACTAACCAAGAAGCGACCGTATCAGATTTGTGGAACCTCACTCATGCCAACGGCCAAAGCCTCCGCGACTTCATGGAGAAGTTTAAGGCTATTGTCTCGAAGATTGATATTCCGGATCATATCGCCGTTGAATCTTTGATGAACACCTTGCACGTCAAATCCTCATTCCGTCAGGATCTCTACCAATACCCGACAAAATCTGTCTCTGACGCCATTGCTCGCTCTCACAACTTTATCCGCATGGAAGAAGACACAAGAGCGAAGTTCACAAAAGAAGCGGCAGCAAAACAGCAACCCGCCCGAACAAATGACACCCGCCCCGAGCCCGAACAGCACTCCTCCGGTGGAAAGACCACTCAAAAGCGAGGCTACGTCAGCTCGGTTGATGATGAGGAATCCCCAAAATCAGCAGCTGTCATGCGAGAAAAAGGCTGGAACCACTGGGATCGAGATTCCGCTCAGAAGCAGTTAAGTTCATCCGAACCAGTGAGCTCGAACTCCGAGGAACCGAAAAAATGGTGCCTCTACCACAAAAGGGATTCCCATGATACGAAGGAATGCAAGGTCCTCATCGGGCAGTTTTTCGACGAAATCACCAATGGGACAATCCAGATGCCCGCTTCTCCACAGACACCAAAAAACAGCAAAAGCTGGAGCAAGAATAAGGAGAAGAAGGCCCAGAAGTCTCAGAAGAACACGCCCCAGAGCGAGGAGAGAGCAAGCCCTGAGCGCGCGCCCGTCAACAACGTCGGCCCCGCCGACGATTCATCAGAAGACGAACATCCGCGTCGGCGGCGACGAGTGGAAGTCATACTCTCTCGACCTTGTGACTCCTCCGAAGACGACGCCCCGACAGCGCAACCAGATCTGCGCGATAAACTGAACAACAAGGACAAGCAACCTCTCGCTCCCTCGGCAACAGACGGAGACCTACGCACTCTCCTAAAGCGAAAGAGCGCCACGAAGACAAACACAGGAACCGCCGACCTCCGTGCGACCATCTCAAAGAGCAACGCCCAGCGAGTCAGTCAAATTAGCGACCTTCGTGACTAGCTCAATTCAAAATCCGACGATCTGCGAGTCCAGCTCAACTGTTCGAAAGGGTCCGATCTGCGACGACGTCTCGAATCAAAGAAGAAACAGCCCGCAAAAACTCCCGAATTTGAGAACACAACTGACGATTTGAGGAAGCAACTGGAATCAGTGCGGGCTAACCGAGCCCCGCACATTAACGTCATAATGGGCGGATCACCACCTTGCGGAGACTCGGTTCGGGCCGTCAAAGATTACAAACGCCAAGAAACCACCTCTCAGAAATGCCCCTTCCAGTCGAAAATGATCACGAGATCACTTTTTCGGCACTCGACACCAAGGGCGTCCACATGCCCCATAACGATCCTCTCCTTATCGACCTTGATATCGGTGAGTGCTTAGTCACAAAAGTCCTTATCGATACCGGTAGCTCGGTCGATCTCATCTTCCGCGACACACTCGACAAGATGGGCGTTGATTTGAGAGATATGAAACCTTCCTCTCGCACGCTCAGCGGCTTCAATGGAGCCTCGGATCAAATGATCGGGACGATTCGTTTTCCGGTATACGCAGGTGGTATAACCTGAAACGTCAAGTTCTCCGTCATCCGCGCAAAAGCACCCTATAATGCCATACTCGGAACACAATGGCTGCATTCCATGAAAGCTGTTCCTTTCGACTTACCATCAATGCGTCAAGTTTCCCGGAAAAGATGGCAAAACGCAGACGATCCGCGGAGACCAACAAGCCGCGAGAGAACTGCTGATCGCTACTGTCAAGATGCAACAACAAAATTCCCTTGTCAACTCCGTTGGTAAACCGATCCACAAGATCTATCGCCAAAGGAGGAAGTTCGCGAAGTCGCGATCGACGAGTCCGATCCATCAAAAATTATCCGAGTTGGCGTCCACTTGTCCGACGATATCTGTTCAAGGATCATCTCTTTCATCAAATAGAACGCTTCGACGTTCTCCTGGAAGACCTCCGACATGAAGGGAATCGACCCCGCATTACCTCCCATGAACTGCACGTCGATCCGACATTCAAACCCATCCGACAGAAGCAACGAAAACTCGGGCCAGAACGATCTAAAGCTGTAAACGAAGAAGTCAATAGGCTTCTCGATGCGGGTTTCATTACCGAAGTCCGGTATCCCAAGTGGCTGGCTAATCCGGTTGTCGTCAAGAAGAAAAATGTCAAATGGCGCATATGCGTCGATTTCACGGACCTCAACAAGGCATGCCCAAAGGACAGTTACCCACTTCCTCACATCGAACGCCTCGTCGAATCAACTGCAACGCTACCCTTCATGGACGCTTTTTCGGGTACAACCAGATCTTGATGCATCCCGACGACCGCGAGAAAACAACATTCATCATGGACAGAGGGACCTATTGCTACAAGATGATTCCCTTTGGGCTAAAAACGCCGGGGCGACTTATCAACGACTCGTCAACCGAAGTTTCTCTGATCAGCTCGGCAACACCATGGAGTGTATATCGATGACATGTTAGTCAAATCACTCAAAGCCGACGATCAACTAAGCAACTTACGCGACTGCTTCAAGATCTTGAACGACTATGGATGAAGCTCAACCCGGCCAAGTGTACCTTTGGTGTCACCTCGGTGAATTCCTCGGGTACATTGTCACTCAGCGAGGATCGAAGCTAATCCCAAACAAATCTCGGCGATCCTCGACCTTCCCAGCCAAAGAACAGCCGTGAAGTGCAGCGACTAACCGGACGTATAGCAGCTCTAACCAGGTTCATTTCGCGGTCAACCGATAATGTCTCCCCTTCTACGAACTACTAAGGGGCAACAGAGGTTCGTCTGGGACGAAAAATGCGAGGAGGCGTTCAACCAACTCAAGCACTACCTCACAACCCCCCCCCCCAGTACTATCGAAGCCGGAAGCCGGCGACACATTGTCTCTCTACATAGCCCGTCACATCTTCCGCCTCAGCAGCGTACTCATTCGAGAAGATCAGGAGAGCAGAAACCAATCTTTACACAAGTAAAAGAATGACCGAGCCGGAGACGAGATACCCAACACTCGAAAAGATGCCTTAGCTGTCGTCACCTCGGCCAGAAAACTGCGACCCTACTTTCAGTCGCACACGATCGAAGTACATCTAATCAACCGCTCAAACGGTTATGCAGAATACTAACCAATCGGACGGTTGACTAAATGGGGATGGAGCTGAGCGAACATGACATCGTGTACAAGAATCGCACAGCAGCAAAGTCACAGGTCTTCGCCGACTTCTTGATCGAGTTAACGCCAGAGCTGGAGCAAGGACCTCATCCTACCAATGTAAACTGGCTCCTACACGTAGACTTCATCCACGAGTAAAGGTTCGGGAGCGGGGGTGCAACTGCAAATCACCGACAGGAGAACTCATCCGTCAATCATTCAGTTTTGGTTTCGCGGCATCGAACAACGAAGCTGATACGAATCCCTTATCGCCGGACTCCGTCTTGCCAAGGCATGAAAGCCAAAGGGATCAGCACTTACTG